>NC_056035.1:29778514-30078514 GCF_004379255.2 Salvia splendens
CGATTAGAGCATCTCGTCGACCTGCTTATTCTGCGGCTGCCTGGAACGCCCGAACTCAGCTTCACGAGGATTTTGTGAATAGATGGCTCAACTTTAGCAACCCTGGACAGTAGAATAGTCCTTTGTAATAGCGTAACGCCATCTCGTAGGGTAGCGGAGTTGTGTGCCGAACAAGATTTGAAAAATGAAATTTTGTTTTCGCTTCTAACACTCTGCATTTACAGCTTAGCGAAAAATTTCATCGTACTTGTCCTCGGTCTTATGAAGTAAACTTCTTTGACCGGACTTGGTCCTTGGTCTTATGAAGTAAACTTCTTTGACCGGACTTGGTCCTTGGTCTGATGAAATAAACATCTTTGACCGGACTCGTCTTTGGTCTGATGAAATAAACATCTTTGACCGGACTCGTCTTTGGTCTGATGAAATAAACATCTTTGACCGGACTCGTCTTTGGTCTGATGAAATAAACATCTTTGACCGGACTCGTCTTGGGTCTGATGAAATAAACATCTTTGACCGGACTCGTCTTTGGTCTGATGAAATAAACATCTTTGACCGGACTCGTCTTTGGTCTGATGAAATAAACATCTTTGACCGGACTCGTCTTTGTGTTCTAATTTGGCGATTTTTGTCGCCGGGATCGAACTTTCCCTTGTCCTAATTCGGCGAGTTTTATCGCGTGGATCGGACTTTCCCAGTTAACCGAAGTGGTCTTATGCAGTAAACCTCTTTGACTAGACATGGTCGTCATCGGTCTTATGAGGTAAACTTCTTTGACCGAACTTGGTCGTCCTAATTCGGCGAGGTTTATCGCGTGGATCGGACTTTCCCTTATTGCAGTTCGTTTCAGACGAAGTGCTTATTTCTTAAGCCGAATTGTGGTCTTGTATCTTCCTGAGAAGCTTGGACTCACAATCGTTGGCTTATTGCAGTTCGTTTCAGACGAAGTGCTTATTTCTTAAGCCGAATTGTGGTCTTGTATCTTCCTGAGAAGCTTGGACTCACAATCGTTGGCTTATTGCAGTTCGTTTCAGACGAAGTGCTTATTTCTTAAGCCGAATTGTGGTCTTGTATCTTCCTGAGAAGCTTGGACTCACAATCGTTGGCTTATTGCAGTTCGTTTCAGACGAACTGCTTGTTTAAGCTGAATTGTGGTCTTGTATCCTCTTTAGAAGCTTTGACTCACAATCGTTGGCTCGTATATGTTCTAAGAAGGGGATCAGCCTTCGAAGAACAAGATACCTCAGTAACATTTGTAAGAGACGACACGCACATAGACAGACAAAACGCACAGATAAAACGCACAGAGACAAACAAAGACCAAGCAAACCAAAGAAAGCACATTGACCGAACAGAACTCAAGACTGACTGACCGGACTGTCTCTTACAAATGAAACTTTTTGAGGTTGGAAACGTACCATGTTCGGGGTACTTGTGCTCCTGACACGTGAGTCAATTTGTAAGACCCTTTGCCGAGGACTTCTGACACCCGATATGGACCTTCCCATGTGGGTTCGAGTTCGCCCAGCTTTTCTGCTCGGCTTACTTCGTTGTTTCTCAAGACGAGATCTCCCACTTGAAATTGCAGCTTCTTCACCCTTTGGTTGTAATACCGGGCTACTTGCTCCTTGTACTTGGCTGCTTTTATGCAGGCCAATTCTCTTCTTTCTTCGGCAAGATCTAGTTCGGCTCTCAGTCCGTCACCATTCATTTCTGAGGAGAAATTGAGTTCGGGGACTGGGTATGCCGATCTAAACCGGAATCACGGCTTCAGTGCCGTACACCATTGAGTTCGGCTCCGGTGTGACTTCGGTCATTTCGCCTGCCTCTGACTCCGGCTGCTGTGATTGCTATGCTTGATGGTGCCGAACTGATTGCTCGGCACTTTTAAGCGCAATCTGCGAACACACTTGCTCTTTTTCGATCACCTCGGATGACCGCTATCCCTCCTTTGGTGGGGAAGGTGTTCGGCGAGGAAGCCTCTGATCGCTATGATCGGGCTTCTTTTCGTCTCCTCTAGATGAGCTGTCTAAAGACCGTTTTCGACGGTCTGCCTCATCGGCTCGGGAGAACTGGTCCGCAATGTCCCACATCTCTTGAGCTGTTTGCGGACTGCATTCCACGAGCTTTCTGTAGAGAGCTCCGGGCAGGATTCCATTTTGGAATGCCGAAATGACAAGTAGATCGTTGAGATCATCTACTTGTAGGCATTCCTTGTGGAATCTCGTCATGAAGTCGCTGATCTTTTCGTCGCGACCTTGACGTATAGAAAGCAGCTGAGCCGAAGTGATCCGGGCTTCCGCTTTCTGAAAGAACCTCCTGTGGAAAGCATCCATTAGATCTCGGTAAGATCTAATGCTGCCTTGGGGGAGGCTATCGAACCACCTTCGCGCGTTCCCGATAAGCAGCTCGGGGAACAGCTTGCACATGTGGACCTCGTTGAGACCCTGGTTCGCCATGTTATATTGATAGCGTCCCAAGAAATCATGAGGATCCACGAGTCCGTCATAGGTTATCGACGGAGTTCGGTAGTTCTGTGGTAGGGGAGTTCGGGTAATATCGCCCGAGAACGGAGTCCTCAATGCTCCGTATATGGCGAACCCGACATTTCTTCGGTATGGAGGAGATGGAGTTCTCCTGTGATTCCGGTACCGAGGATTCTTTCTCCTGGAAGACATGACACTACTGCGGGTAGTGACTGTCTCGTATGGAGGGAGAGGGAGAATCCGCCGTTTTCGTCTCCGGCTGCTTTTGGCTTTTTTGCAGGAAGGTTAAGAATTCCTCCTGCTTTTCAGCCAAAAACAGCTTGACAGCCTCGTTCAAATCGGGCTGCTGGGAAGACTCGGTGTGACGGCTTTTGGAGCGGCTTGTTCCTTCATCGTGAAAACTGGAAGTAGCTGTCTCCCGAGGCTGTTTTTCGGACCTGCGGGCTGGACTAGCTTCCTCATGGTTTTCACGAACGGTATTACGGGTAGTATGTGATCTGGTATGCATTTTTTTTGGGGTGGAAAAAGGGTCAAAAATTCGCTTTATCACAAATTTGGTTCTCTGTTTCCCACAGACGGCGCCAGTGATGGATCCGCGAATTTCTGATGTTGATGAATGCAGGAAAATACAGATCACGACACAGAGAATTTACGTGGTTCGATTTACTGAGGTAAATCTACGTCCACGGGAAGAAAAGAGGGCAGAGTTGTATTGCTTGATCTGTTTTCTACAGCTTACAATACAGACTTGCTATTTGATATTTTATCTCTAGAGAGCGAGAGAGTCCAACCCTATCTATCTGATCTAGGTTCTATTTATCCAAAGGACCAAGATCGTGGCATGCAGCACCATTTACTAGGTAGTGGATGTCGTGGAGATCGTGGCCTAAGATCGTGGATGTAGCGTAGGTCATGGCCTACGATCGTGGCCTGAGTTGACACCACGTGGTAGTGGGTGTGTTGGAAGTTGTGGAAATCCTGCATGGGTCCACTAACTCCTTGTTCGGTCGAATACTGAGACCGAACTGCTTTGGTTGCCGATCTGAGAGTAGAGCTTGATGCCGACCTGAGAGCAGAGCTTGATTGGTTGGCTTTTACCGAGCTGTAGGCTGAGGCCGAACTCTTTGGTAATGCCGAACTCATACTCTTCCTTGGGCTTTGGGCTGATGGGCCGTCATTGCTGTTGGGCTTGTTTAGTACGCACCCCATCACATGCCAATGTCAGCGGCACTCAGCACCGACGGCCACCGGAGAACGCATTCAGAGGCTGGGCGAAGACGGTGTGACGCCTAGCAACTGCAACCACGGCTGTCGAATTCAGAGGCTCGGTCGCCGCAAATCGGAAACCCATAAGAGAGGGAACAGCAGGCGCGGAGATCCCATCGGAGTTACGACGGTGGCCGGAGAAGGAAGATGGAGAGAAAGAAAAGAGAGAAGAGGCAAAGTGTTATTGAATTTGGGGTTTCTCTGGTTTGAGAGAGAGAAGTGAGGAGGAAGATGGAGACAAAGCGGCCGTAGGGTTAGACTGTAGTAATACTCCCCTTTTGTCCCTTGTTAATGTATGTATTTTTTTTGCATGGAATTTAATAATGGTATGTTTAATTGTTGGTAAAAAAGTAAAAGAGAATAAATTAAAAGAGAAGAACTGAGAATAAAGTGGGATTTTTTTTTATCAAAGGTAGAAATGATTCCATTAATTTAAAACTTTTCAAGATAAAAAAATTATTATATTAATATGGAATGGAGGAAATATTATTTTAATCCTAAACACCATTGGGCTATTAGTCTATGTTTATGTTCCTATTGGGCTTTAGTTTGGAATTTTAGTAATTATTATCCTTTTTAAAAAATATATTTTAAGTTGTGTGTTCTATTCTAAAATTATATCTTAAAAGTTATAATTATGAGGTATACTGTACTGATTCATGACATTATTATTCTATATTGATAAATGAAATATTTTGAATATTGTTTAGTAAATTAAGTATGGTTGATTTTTTTTATTGATTTAAGTGAATATATTAAAATTTTATTTTGGTAATTACTTATTTATGTTGGTCTATTTTTAAAAAGACATGTTTTTAGTCATGATCAGTTGCAAATTATATTTTCAAGAGTCATGAGATTTTAGTCTATATTGACAAAGTTGATGTTAATTTTGATATGTTATTATGTTATTTACTAAAAAGTTTCTGGAGTTAGGAATTATAATTGATCGGTCCAAATATTTTTGGACTTCGAATATATTTTTGAAATCAAATTCTATTGAGTTAAGTAATTAAATTTATACGTTCATTTATTATTTTTATTAGTATTTGGTATATTGTTTAAGATTTATAGTTACAAATAAATTTTCATTTATATTTAATACTACCTCCGTCCCACATTAAATGTCAAATTTTGTCATATCAGTCTGTCTCACATTAAGAGTCACATTTCACTTTTATCATAAATGGTAAGTAGACCTCACATTCCACCAACCGATTCTACTCACATTTTATTATAAAACTAATATATATATATATATATATATATATATAGGGATGTATTCATTTCATTTTTGTATCTTTTGTTCTTTGTTCTTTTTAATCACAGCCCCACGATTTTGTGATCCGACGGTTATATATATATATATATATATATATAGGGTTTAGGGTTGTATTATATACCAAACTAGTTTTAAACACTAAACGCCAAACACATCATTATATAATAATGCGGAGTTCATTACAACTTTATTTGTAGTTCATTATAGAGAATTCTGAGATTTAAAAACAATGACATCATCATGCATAATTTAGAAATCTGAAGTTCATTATATATTTGTTATTAGTTCATTATAATGAACTCCATGTTATCATATAATGATGTTGTTCGGCGTTTAAGGTTTAAGAGTGGTTCGGTATTGATCACAATCCTATATATATATATATGGGACACATAGTCCACTAACTTATTCAACTCACTTTTATTTATATTTTTTAAAACACGCACCCAAACTAAATGTGACACTTAATGTGAGTCGGAGGTAGTAGAATTTATATAATTTATTGATATATCTATATTTAAATTACTAAAGGTAGTGCACACAATTAAAAATTGAGTTGACTTTGATTTATTCATTTGATAATATATTGTTGTTCAATATTTATACTCATATTTCGATTTTAAGGCTTCTCAAAATATTGTTATATTTGTATAAATTGTCATATATATATATATATATATATATATATATATATATATATATATATATATATATATATATATATATTTTTAAATTTGGCTAAAGTGAATATAGTGATTTGTGTGAATTTTATTTCGGTGCTCGCTTGCTCATATTGGTCTATTTATAAAAAGACATATTTTTTGACATGGTCAATTGTATGTTGTATTTTCATAAGTCACAAGAATTTAGTCTACATTGACGAGGTTGACGCTTGCTTTTGATTATCTTATTATATTTACTAAGAAGTTTTCTACAATTTAAGAACTATTATAATTTATTGAATTATGATATTATTATTCTAGAACTATTATAATTTATTGATTTATGATATTATTATTCTATCTTGATGGATGTAATATTTTGAACATTACTTACTGATTGTCATTATTTATAATTTAACTTTTTAGTAATTAGTTTTATATTATTTAATTATAGTATAATTGAAGTATGGTTGAATTAGTACTTTAATCTATTTTTTAAAGAATTATTTATTTATGAAACCGTTTAATTTTATTAATAATCTATTTATCTTATTTGTTGATAATCTCAAATTAGTGTGAGGAAATCATTTGAGCCATGCAATGCATGAGGTTTTGCATATAATGAGGCATATGATAACTTTTTCATTGTGTTGCATGAGGTTTTGCATATAATGAGGCATATGATAACTTTTTCATTGTAGACAATTTCTGTCAAAGATGTATTTTGGATGGTAAAATTCATTTTGCATATGTTGTAGGTGAGTCCTTCCAAATAAATTGTACTAGATAATTTGGATCCAAAATAATTTGGATCCAAAAATATTCCTACATATTTCAAATTTAAATTCAAAAGGTTGAATTCATGAAACTGTACTTCCCTCGTTCCATAGTAGTAGAGTCATTTTTCCATCTTAGAATGCATTTTCTCACTCTTACTCTCCCTCCACATTTTTCTCTCTACTTTTTCCTCTCTCCTACTTTACTATGTTTTTATTTAATAATTACACATCTTTTTCTTAATATTCGGGCCGATAAGAAATGTCTCCACTACTTGAAACGGATGGAGTAGTAATTAAGAATTTAAAATTGTATCGATGATAATAATATTTCATATTCCGAACTATTGTGAATTATTTTAATTAAGAATATAAAATTTTATCGATGATAAAAAAAATTAGTGAATTAAAATTGACACAACGTGTAAATATTTTTTTAGAAATCAGTCTTGAGTCATGACTACTCTATGTTGCTAAATCTAGAGGGGGTTCCCTTATATGCACAACACCTTCTTAGGGCTTGATTGATTGGTAGTAATACGTCCGATAGAGATAGTTATATAGGCTTTTCTAGCTGCTTGATTGGAATGTTAGTCTACCCACTTGACCCGGGTTTGTTTTCTTGACCCGCTAAAATTTTGTTTATTATCTCCCATTCACAGAATAGGCAATATCACCAACACCCCTCCGATGACCGATAGTGTGAAACCCAAATTTCCCGATAAAATTTAGGGCACTTTGCATACCATTTTACCCTTCAATTCCTCTTCTTCTTCGTTGTGGCATCACCCCAAATTGAAGTGATAGCTCCAACACTTGAGTTTCTCCAGCTGTGGCCATAAGAGGACGATCGATTTAGAGGCGAAGGTATTAGCGTAGAAATGACAAACGAACTAACTCAGACTAAGGTGTGTCTATTTCCCCTCAATTGGCTTCCCTCTGTTACCCATTTTGATTGAATTCACAAATCGATTTTGCTGATATGTTTCTGATATGGCGTCGAAGGGTTAGGGTTCCTTTTGTTACCATTTTTTGTCGAATTCAGAAACCGATTTTGCATTTCTGGTCTTATATTGCGTCGAAGGGTTTGGGTTCCCCTCTGTTACCATTTTTGGTCGAATTCACCAATCGATTTTGCATTTACAGTTCTGTTATTGCGCTGAAGGGAGAGGGTTCCCTTTGTAACCATTTTTTGTCGAATTTCACAAATGGATTTCGCAATTAGAGGTTCTGATATTGCATCGAAAGTTAGATATAATGTTTTTTATTGACCACTTGTTCCACGAATTTGCAGTAAGGGATCAGTTCATTCAATTCTGAATTGGTTACTATGTTGAAGGTGTAAGTGAATTTGCATTGAAGTCTAGATTCAATGAATGAGATGTAGAATTTATTATGTGTGTTGTGCTGAAGTATACTCAAAATGTAGAAAGATTTCTGTAATTTGAATAAATTGATATTCTAATATTCCTGCAGTTTGGACTAAGCATCTTAGAAACTATGTTGATACTAGTATCTTGTTATGGTTTCCAGTTGGTAGACAAAACAAATTTATGATTTTTGTGGCAATCATTTTTAGCTATTGAAATCAATAATTCTGTGTTTTGCATCGTTCTTTAGGTTACTCGTCGGCAGAAAGAGCTATCATACTTCATGCTAGTGCTAGAGGAGATAATTACGAGCCATCGCTTGAATATGTTGGTTATTTGGATGTTAATCTCCATTATCATATCCAAGAAGACCAAAAAAACTAGAAGGTTTTGGACAAATAGGTTTTCATTGCTCGAGCGCATTCCGGCGAATGTACACCATATCAACAGATTGGTTGGTGTAACTGATCGGTCCTGCAAGGATAATCTACTCATGGATAGAAACATATTCGGTCGACTATGTCATTTATTGACGGATGTCAGTGGTCTTGTGGATAAGAAGTTTATCACCGTTGAAGAAATGGTAGCAATGTTCTTGGGTATACTAGCTCACCACAATAAAACTCGTGTGGTTGGTTTCCATTTCCTCCGCTCATCGCAGACCGTTTCTCGCTAACTGCACGTTATCTTATATGGAGTGCTAAAGCTTCATGAGATTTTGCTAGTGAAACCTGAACCTGTTGATGAAAATTGCACCGACGCTAGGTGGAAGTGGTTTAAGGTTTGGTTATTTCTGTAAATTAATACTTGATTGAATCTTATATACTTATCTCCAATTGAACTAATCCATCTCACGTGTTGTTACTCCTTCAAAAGGGTTGTCTAGGAGCATTGGACGGAACATATATCAACGTTCGTGTTCCTGCCACAGATCTTCCCAGATATCGCAATAGGAAATGACAAATAGCCACCAACACATTGGTTGTATGTGACCGCCGTCTAAGATTTGTCTATGTGTTACCTGGGTGGGAGGGATCTGCCGGGGACTCGAGGATATTGCGAGACGCGCTCAGTAGACCACTTGGCTTCAAAGTACAAAGAGGTACTATATAATTTATTGTAATTTTTGGCTCAGTAGTTCCACGTTTGTTTTATATGTTCCTATAGCTTAGTATTGTCTTACGCAGGACAATACTATTTGTGCGACAACGGGTATGCGAATAGTGAAGGCTTTATCACTCCATACAAAGGAGTTAGATACCATTTGAAAGAATGGGGACCCTCTTGTCATGCCCCTCAGACACCGGCAGAATTGTTCAACATGTGCCATACCAAGGCTCAGAACATCATAAAGCGAGCCTTTGCTGTGATGAAAATGCGTTGGGGTATTCTTCACAGTGCAAGCTTTTATCCGATTGATGTGCAAACAAATCTTATTAATGCTTGTTTTTTCTCCACAATTTCATTCGCGGTCAAATAGAGATTGATCTTCTTGAAGTGCAAATGGATAGCCAAGGGGATGATGGCAGTCGATCTGATCCTGATGATAATCGAGTGGATTTCATACAGAACATCAAACCTACCACCGCATGGGCTAAGAAGAGAGACGATTTAGCAGCTGAAATGTGGCTTGATTTCATTTCATAATTTGTTGATGAAACTGTTCTACTTTAGAACTTGTTTTCATTTTGATTTTATGATTTTCGATATATTCCTGATGGTACTTTGAAATAGACAGAATTTTAAATGCACTAGTTGATTTTATGGAAGCTACTGATCCATTAGAAATTGCTACCAATTCTAATTTTCTTGGTCATTGTGGACTACCATTGTCATTAGTTTCAATCTGTTTTTGTTTCTTTCTTCACTACGTTACTCACATTTTACTAAGTAACCATTATATTATGTACAAATGAATTGCAGAGTTTGCAATAGCAAAATATTAGTCAAATTGATGGATTTTTTTGCTCCCAAAAAGCAAACAAGGTAAGCAAAATTTTAGTCATTTTGAGGGATTTTTTTGCTCCCAAAAAGCAAACAAGGTAAGCAAAATTTTAGTCAAATTGATGAATTTTTTTTGCTCCCACAGATTACGCAAATTCTCAAACATATTAAGATAACTTATGGAAAACAAATGTAACTTTCTCAAACAAGCAAATTCTCAAACATATTATGCAAACTTTCGGTAAACAAAGGCAACACTGATCACTTCTATTAGAATGAGGAAATAAACAAAGCTTCTTTACAAAAACTACATAGTCATTTAGTTCCATAACTACAAAACACGGTAGCATATTGTTAAATGTTTGGCACATCATGGAGCCTTCATAAAAAAACCTGATAACCATTCCACCATTTGCACTAGCAAAGTTCAAAAAAAAGATGGAAAACAGTCTAACCAGTCGATCTGACTGCTATATCATGCCATCACTTTCCAGCATGAACACCACAAATTCAGGGCGGTCATCCTCCGGCATACTCCTGAAGAGATCCAACAGCTCCGGCTCTTTGACAAGTTTTGCAGATGTGTAGAATTTTTGCTTCATTGTTAACCCGGAGATTTGTCCTAGCAGCTTGTAGACCTCTTCCCGCTTAGCACTTTGTTTGAACTCGTATCCTATCCTTTTTGATAAGGTATCTAGCCGTGAGGTTGTATTTTCATTCATCTTGTTCATGATGTCAAGGACACACTCCAGCTGGTCTATAGATTTCCGTTTTTTACCTCCTATTTTGACAGGTTTTTGAGTAGACCTCTCCCCATGAGTGTTGCTTGAATTCCCAGGCTCTGGGATGACATGTTCACCAACTACTTCATTAGCTACTACTTCATCAGGAAATAGTTCATCCAAGATTGGATGGTAATCGCCATCCACATATCCATTGGTCTGCTCCTGTGCCGCCTTCATCATAGCAGTGGACTCCGGTACACCTCTCGACCGAGCACCAACAGCACGATCTTTGCCAAAGATCTCTTTCCATTCTTCCCAAAGAGGCCAAGATTTGTTGCGCATGTACCTTGCGTTGTTTTCCTTCTAATTAATATCAAAGATCGAATACAAAGTCATTATGCATATTGAAATAAAGATGGACTACGACCTCAATTGAAACACATGAATTATAGCATTGGATAAAATATTGCAAGCAACGTGTTATAAACTTATTCATGATTCAATACCCAGCTCGTACCTACACAATCTGAGACCATTGCTCACCGTCGCACTCTATTTTGTAATCATCGTGTGCATTGAAACCTACCCCGCTCCGATCGAGGATGGAACACATTGAGGAGTAGTTCTTCTTCCAAATACTGACCTTCGAGTAAATATGGGGATGGGGCTTTATATCGGTTCTTGGAAATTCCTTTTTCATTGCTTCATGAAGACGTTGTAAATATCCACCTCTAAAACCATTATCGGATTTCCACCTAACTGCAACCAATTCCTTCAATCCAGCTATTAGCGTAGCCTCCTCTCAGTCTGACCAACAACGCCTAGACCTATCTCCTTTCATTGCCTTACTTTGACCACACTCACTGCTATCTGTACAGCATACTCATTGACAATTCTTCGTTCGTAAGAAGCACCGAGAGAAAGCAGTTAAATACCCAATTTGTAATGCATACACCAACCTTGAAAACTTGTATTCCTTTCGAAAGTATTGGAATGTAGCTGCGAGTCTGCCATAGGTCCTCACCAAAATCCTACATTTTATTTTATGCCATGACATAAACTACCAACTATGTATAAATATTTTGGATGAAGAAACAACAGACATATGAAATCAATCAAGCTTGCCACACAATGTCATGAATAGAAACATGGTGAGTAATTCCCCGATTGAGAGCCAACATAAATCAACTGCCCCAAATTTGGGAAAAAATAGGCACATATGAAGCATAGCAAATTAACAAACATATGGTGAGCACAATACAAACCGCCATCGACGATTTACGAAACAAAAATATGTTGTTCTAAAATCAGACACCCTTCAACACAAACTAAGTTTTGGGAGTTTTCATAACGTTAGAGCGAGTAAATATGCTTGTCGAAACCATGCCTGGTTATACGTAGTGTAGCGTCGAGCGTCAATCTACGCCTCTTCCCCCATCCACAAGCCACCGAGAGTCTATCTTAATTGAGGTATGTATATGATTTCTAAAAGGCATTGCTGAAGTTTGAGGGAAGAAAATTTGGAAAATTTGAAATTCCCGCTCAGTTAAACATCTAGACTGCTATATCACCTATCAAGCACCAGTTTGTCAAACTTAAGTTAGTAATGTAGATAATCAAACACTGATATGGGATTACTAACTCTGCCCAAAAATATGGAAAAGCATATTACTAACTTATCTGAGATTTTCCTTTCTCTACAATCAATCGCACCCTTAGTGTAGAACTAGAGACTAAATATTGACCATAGATTCAAAAATTGATGGATTAGATGAGAATAACTATATTTCATTTCTGTCATTCATGCAGTAAATTAATTACTTCAGCCAAGGGATAATTTGGTCTTTCTACTGCTTAGGTCAAATTGTGAAAATGGAAAGACGGAAAAAGAGGACTAATTTTCACCAAATTCACTTTCCTTCTTTCAATTTTCACAGCCCCCACTTTCTTCTCTCTCTCAATGATTCAGGGAGCGGCGAATTCAATCGTCTTTACCATCCGATTCAACAAGTTCTTCTTCCCTCCAAGTCTCGCTATCATCAAGTTCTAACCATGGTTCACATAAGGAAGACGAAAACCAAAGGTATTTGTTTATTTCTACACTTTTAGTCATTTCTCGAAAGCATACAATATAATTTTTAATCTTTATGATTGTAGATGAGCGGCATTTCCGTTCGAACACAACATCTGGTATCAGTAAGATCTACTTGACTCAACTTATTTTAACAAGTGTACGGGGCTAGTGTAGCACAAAGCAAGCAAGAGTATCGTATCCCACAGAGACAAAATGTATAAACCCAATTACCACGGACCGATGTTAAGTACTATCTAGACAAATCAAAGGTTGGGTTTGATTCTTAGAAAAACAATTAAACATAAACAAGTTAAAAGCACGCAACAAAGGATAGGTTTCAAATAAGAGAAAGAGGTAGAGTTTTGGATCCAACTACAACGAACACTATGTGAACAATTCAACAACTTCGATTACCCAATTGAAGTCTCTAGGATTACTAGGAAAGTCGCTAGTCTAGGCTAAGCCCTCTCTCGAGTGCACTCAACCCATTGATTAACCATTGATATTGAAGTCTCCTTCTAATACTTCACAATTAACTCCTTAAAACAAAAGGCTCAAGCCCTCACTCTAGAATTCCTTCTCTCGAATGTAAATTATCTAGGTGTTGTTCATTCTTTTATCAATCCTAATTAGGTATCTCTCGATTACTCAAAACTAGGTCAACAAACCCAATAGGTAGCTAAGCAATTGAATTGAAAAAGCTCAAGAATGAAACAAAGGAATCACAAGAGCATAGGTAATCAAAAGTCCTTGAATTAATCAAACGTAGGGCTGACAATTTTCGACACGACACGATAATCTGACACGAATCCGCACGAAATTATTGGGTTGGGGTCAAGTCTTATTGGATCTGTGTCCTTATCGGGTTGACCCATTAAGAACTCAATAATTTCGGGTTGGGTTCGGGTCGGATGCGGGTCGGATATGGGTAACCCATTAAGAAATAATATTATTTTTTTTATTATTATTTATAAAAATATATATTACTTTAATTTTTTAATTTCTTATAAATTAGGTTTAAATAGTATAAAACGAATTTTAATTGTGTAAATTAGGTTAAAAATTAAGGTTTAATCGTGTAATATTAAGTTTTAATCGTGTAATATCAAGTTCGGGTTGTTATCGTGCCGTGTCAACCCATATTATATCGTGTCGATAACGGGTTCGTGTCGGGTGCGGGTCGTGTTTAGATTTGAAGGTAGCACGTCGGGTTCGTGTTCGGATTTACAGTTTCCTTAACAGGTCGGGTTCAGGTTAGGCCTTATTGGGTTGGGTCATTATCAGGTTGACCCGATAACGACCCAATCCGCACGATTTGCCAGCCATAATCAAACGCGTTCATTGTAGTCTTCACCAAAACTCTACAAGAGATTTAGCTACTCATATTCAACGCAAATTCACAAGATAAATCCATGGAAAGTGAACTGAACATAGGAAAACTAATAAAGATACTCCCAAAGGTAGATTGAGTGGGCAAATCGTCTTCGTCTTCAACCTTGTTGATGAATCGGACTCTTTGTCGCTTCAATCTGGTCTCAAATGTGGAAACTGCTCCTGGGGCGTGTATGATGATCTCTGGAGTCGCAAACATAGGTCTCCTTTTATACCCGGGGCAGAAATAATAGCAATTAAACCTTGCCGCACACATCGCCCGGCCGGGCGATTTTAAGTCGCCAAAACGCCCGGTCGGGCGAACTTTCGAGAATCACGATTCCTTCACATCGCCCGGTCGGGCGATTCTTCTGAGGGATAGCGCCCGGTCGGGCGAACTCTCTGGACTCGGTCCCTCCTTTGCACAAACGCCAGGGCCGGGCGTTTCTCTTAAGCAAGAACGCCCGGCCAGGCAATATCTCTGTAATCCAGCTTCGAGCTCGTTTGCAAGTCATTTTCACCTGTTTTAGCTCCAAACACTCGACAAACTAATCAAAACACTTAAGTGGTGGATAATGGATGCAAACTCAAGTAATATGCTACAAAACACTGAATTATTCACGTTAAACATCTAAAATACTTGCTAAACCACGAGTTTATCAACTACCTAAACTCTATTTAGTTCTAATTTAGAAGGTTTTAATCCAATTGATTTGTTGAATCAGTGCTTCAACAGGTGAATGATAACCCTTAAAATAGGCGTACTGCGAAAAGAAAACGGACAATAAACTCTCAGGCGACTGAACCCAAAAATCCCGGTGAGCTAACCCTAGCTGACGGTATAATTCTGTGTTCTTTTTTTGTGATTTAAGATGGTTAAAATTTCATTTTATAAAAAAGCTGTACTGTTTAAGTTCTCAATTTTCGATTTTCTGAATGTTCTGCAACTTTTTTGCTTCGAAACTATGAGTTGGTAAATATGTTTCATCCTAAGTTTGTAATGTGAATTGATTCCTGCATAATATGAAGGGATTTCTAGATAGTATGAATTAATTTTTCCGTTTGATGAGTTCGTAATGTGAATTGATTGTTGTATAACATGAAGGGATTTCTAGACAATATGAATTAATTTATCCGTTTGATGAAGTTTTGTCAATAGGATTTCTCCAAAATATTTAACAGGTGTGTTTCATTAATTGTTAATTTGTATAATTTCTGTTGGTAAATTTGAGTTGGTAAATTTGCTTTAGATTACATTTTTAATGTTAATTGATTGTTGTATAACATGATTGAATGTAACGTGAATTGTTTGTTGTATAGCATGAAGGGATTCCTTGACAATATGAATTAATTTTTTTCATTTGATGACTTTGAAATGTGAATTGATTGTTGTATAACATGAAGGGATTTCTGGACAATATGAATTAATTTTTCTGTTTGATGAAGTTCTTTAAATAGGATTCCTCCAAAAATTTCACAGGTTTGATTAATTAAATGTTATTTTGTATATACTTTTTGGGTCGTTATAAGATGAACAAAGTTATATATTTAATTCATGTAATTCGGTTTGCTTTTACTGAACATTGTGTTTTTTACCATGATTGTGATTAAGGGAAGGAGTACTGCAGAGATTGAGAGCCAAATATTGTTCAACCTTGATGACTGCAGTAAACAGTCATGAATACCTCAACAACAAGCGCATCACTACAAGATATTACGAAGAAGCATGCATATACAATGATATTGATGTTGCAAAATATTGCATATTGCCTAAAGAAGAAGTAATGTAATTGTTGGTTAATGTTTTAGAGTTTAGATAGAACCATACTCTTGAAATTTATGCTACCGATTTGAATTATGTTCAGAATTTGTGTACACCTATTTCACCAAATCTAAATATTGGTTTCTTGTAGTAATGCTTTATGGAAATAAATTACCGACACATTCAATCGCCATTGTCAATTAAATATCTAAAATATTGCATCAAGTGCACGTATTTACTTCATTGCAGTAAGATTTTGTTTCAAATAAAAGAATTTTATAGTATAACGAACTATATAAAATTAAAATGACATATTTTATCATTGAAGAACAACTGCAACAATAAGCACATTCATAGCAATTCAAATTAAATTCTTGTTATAATGACAATAAGGATGGAAAACTTTAGTTCATAATAAACACCCAGAAACTTTATGATATAATTTGGCTCAGAATAGTAATTGGAAAAATATTCTATATTGAACTCCAGTACATATCAAATTAAACCGAAAAAATAAGGACTTCAAATTTTTTATAAAGTGCTAATTAATATAACAGACACACTAAATTGCATAAATACTTCATTACGTATGTAAAACGATTCATTTCAACCATAAATAAATTCAACTATGTAAAAAATAAAACAGTTCTACAACTTTGAAATTACATAGAGACATAATAACATAAGGGATCTTGAATCACTTTTTTTTCTGCTTGTTCTTTATCTCGTAGCAATTCCTTGAATCAGGACTCCCAACCTCACCACATCTGGCACATTTACGACCAGGTTTCCCACTCATCTTCATAGCTTTCTCAAGGCATGAAACAAGTCATTTTCCAGAACTCTTGATTTTGACAATGTCAGGAGGATAGAGATCTATTTCACTTGGCACTTGTGGCACTTGAGACCCGTAGAAATTCTCAATCTGTTCTTATCATTAGTGTATGACATTGAGATATATAAATAATAATTAGATAAAAACAGATAATCACGATATAAAAATACAGAATGAATATGTAACGACCCGCTAAGCAGATATTATTATAAACTATATTATTAGCTTGATTATCTATATAAGTGACTTTTTATGTGATTAAATTCGGACTACGATAGATTGTCGTTATAGTTGTTTCCGACATTAGCCAAGTATATAAAAAATATATATATATATAATAAAAGAATCAGGTTCCATAATCAAAATTTTAATGTCCGATACATCCAACAAAAGTCAAACAAAATTTAATCTATACATCCTGCGTTCTAAGAAAAATCGGAAACTTCAACGCGGACAGCCACAAACTTGAACCGATCATACCTACACCAAATTAAATGAACAAGTGAACAAATACTAAAACAATTACTTTAATAAAAAAATAAAATAAAAAAAGAGGGAGAGGATCGATTTTTTTTTCAAACACAACATTAAATGCTGCATTTAATTAGTGCATGCAAATCATATCCCTTCCTGACGAAGGAGAATAATTTGAGATAAGAATAGGTAGGCAACTTGCTGAGTATGCATATCACTTTCACTGCCTTGGTGAGTACGCATCTAGAGATACAATCAATTTCTTTTATTCACCCCCACATCATCACCACACAGTCTATTTTCTCTGCACACACCAACTCACAAAAGATAGAGAAGTCCGAGGGAGATTGCACAACTCAAAAACGACAACCCAACACTTTACTTTCTGCATCAACAAGGTAAACAACAAACATTTCCTTTCATTTATATATGTAAGCCTGCATATATTTGGAAATAGAATCTGCCCACCCCCAAGTTAACAATATAGTGTATTTTACCATTAAATCATCCATATAGCAAGGCATATACTCATAATTCACCAAATACAGTAAATAGAAACCAAGTAGAATCCTACTGCCTTAATAACTATAATAACTAGAAAGAATGAGAAAAACTTATCCCTATGAATCTGCCGGATTCCGACAGCAAGCTCGGCACTCTGTCGCCGACAATCAACGCTCCGAAAGTCACTGCTTTTATTCCTTTAAAAATCTGAAAAAAAAATTGAACTAACAAAGTTTGATATAAAAAAAATGAATTCTTTGAGGTTTAAACAAAAGAAAAGAGATGAGAGAGACGAACAAAATTCCGACCACCTTACCTATCGGGAATCGGCGTCGGAGGCGCGGAGAAGGCCGAAGCCGCCGCATGTACATGCACAGTGGCGGCGGCTGACTTGAACGGAGGAAGATCTGGAGATGACGGCGGCGTCTGTGCTGCGCTCGGCGGTGGCGGTGCGTCGTCGTGCTCGCTGCGGCGGCGATGGTGGAGTAGTCCGTGAGAGAGAGAGGGCGGCAGCGTACGGTGAAGAGGGAGAGGAGAGGGAGAGGAGAGAGAGAGAGAGAGAGAGAAAAGAGAGAGATGAGGAGGAGGAAGGGAACACCGCCGGAGACGAAAAAGGATGCAGAGGCGGCGCTGTTAGGGTGGCTGGTCGACGGAAACTCTGAAATGGGAAGAGAGATGTTTCCTAATTTTTGAAATTGGGGAAGGAGATTGAATATTGTTAGAGAGAGAAACTGACGGTAGGTGGGTGGAGTATTTAGATTAATAAATCCTAGAATTGGGGGTTGTTCTCTTTCCTAAATTATTTGTTTGTTGGGCCACTTATTTAATTAGAGTGGGCTAATTTAGTTGGGGAAATGGGCTGACTCTTTAATATTGTAGATAATTAAGTGGAACCTTTAGTTAACCATCACTCCCTCGGAAACATAATACGCCATACTCATGTTGGGCCTTTAAATTAACTAGAGTTGGGTTCTTTTATTTATTTTGATGAAGGAGGAGTGGGCTAAGTTGTGGAAATTATAATAGGCTGAAAATAATTTGAGAATAGCCCAAATTTGAATTTCAATTAGTATGAGCCTAATAACAACAACAATAATAATAATCATCATCGAGACTAGGCTTGAGACTTTCTCTCTAAATAAATTAGACTTTGCTTCTTTTCTTAAAACTAAAATAGTACTTTCCTATTGTGTTGTTTCAAAAGGTTATCTCCGCCAGTAAGGTCGGAGTAAGAAATTCAAGTTAAGGAAACTAAGCGATCAAGGTGAGCTTTCTTATACTAAAAAAACAAATCGTATTATATGAAAACACGAACACATGTTCGTGATTTTTAATGATGTTGTTTTGCCATAAATGTTTTTGTATGATGCCTATCTGTTTGGCTAAGGCCAAGTGAATTATGAATGATGATATAAGTCGAATTTGGGTCCCAGTGAGGGTGGTGTCCCCGCTCGGACTAGTGTACACAAGCTACCTCTGACATGTTGGGCAGAGCAGGTGACCGTGGAAGGTGGCCACCTTCCCGGCACAAGGATACCTCTGACATGATGGGCAGAGAAGGTGACCGTGCAAGAACACCATCTTGACGGCACAATGTGATCAGATATGGCTAAGTACCGGAAAAAGGGGTTGCAACCCAATGTGATATTTTTAGTAAGCTCGGGACTTTTCAACAACGCCCCGAGTGTTACTGTGATGATGGCTTGACAATATTTTCAAATGTATATGTGTAATTTTCGGCAATGAGTTCACTGAGTACTTTTTGTACTCAGCCCTGCATATATTTCTAAATGTGCAGGTTGAGCAGCGAAGTGGTGGAGGAAGTGCTATTGAGACAAGACATTTAATTCAGTCAGATTTTGACTCTTGGAGGTTCATGTCTTCATACTTGGAATCGCGTTCATTTGCTTCCATTGTGCATCTTAAAAGACTCAAGTCTATTTTGTTCAAAACTCTGATTTTATTTCGAGCTTTTCCCATTTGTTTGGTGCTATGGTCGAGTTGTGTTACTTTTCCCCTTTCTTCCCCGCTTCTTTAGTCCTCCCCTAGTCGCGATCAACCGTGTTTTCTATCCTTAGAAAATGCGGTCGTGACAGAGTGGTATCCGAGCATTCTTTCTCGCTCTGAACCCGAGAGTTTTCTTTGAAAATCTTTGGTCTAGCCTTGTTCCACTAGACTGTCTAATCGATGAAAATGCCCTTAGCACTCCCACCAATCGCACTCAACAAGGAAAAAGGTAACTTGTTCTTTTTAAAAGAAAGTCAAGATGTTTAAAAGTTTGAAATGGAGGAATAACTCATGCAGTTAATTTGCGTGAACATATGAAAATACCAAGTTTAAAGAAAGAGTTGATGTTTCTTGATTTGGTAGCGTGCTTAAAGAAAGAGTTAGTATGTCTTTTCTTGGCTAAAGACTGTGAATGTATAAATAAAAGAAGTGACTTTCCTGAATGGAAAAAGGTACTGAAATATGAAAGTATAAAGTATACGAGCCTGGTAACAATTGGTGAAATGATATTTCTTTTTGAGTAGTCATTGAATCATGTTGCTAGTATGGGGAAATCGAAATTTCCAAGAACTTAGAATACTTAGTTATGCATTCCTTCTAGAACACAATATGAACTCGAACTTAAAAATACAGTATAAACATTTCTCGCTTTCCAGAGCGACGAAAAGAAAAGGACGCGATAAGAAAGAAACTTCGTCACGAGAAAAGAAATCCAACATAGAACAAAACGATGATTCTTGAAAGATGGTAGGGTATATGCCATTTTCTACGTCCCAATGACATGAATAATCTGGGTTAGCCATTGTCTTTCTTGACAATCCAATCACTCCAAAGGATCATGCCTTTGATCCAACTAAGCGATGTACACATACATAGCAAGAGAATATGATTACAATGTAAACAAAGAACCTAGCTCTACAATATAAGTAAACAGAAACGACGTGTTACGAGGATGAGCGTTCTGACGAACCGAGAGTACCAGAGAGTCGTAATCGCCACATACGGCCATCTAACGTGATCGTAAGGTGAAAGTAGCTTGTGACCAAAGTTTCCCATAACTGATTTACCATCCTCTATAAAGAGTTAAACAACGGAGTATCACCATTGTAGTTAACCAAGAAGATTCATCAGCCACGCTTACTTGGATTCCCATGAATTCCATTTTCTCGCATCCCCCTTAATCATAATACTTTTGTTGAATTAAGATATTAAATGACTTCTTTTGCAAGGTAATGTGCCATTATTTTCCCTCTTCTATGACAAGGTCGTGAATCACTTTCAGTTTTGAGCTTGCTCCCTCATGTTTTCTGATAACCTCCAGTGACTACGGTCCTTCTTTACTCGTTCTGTATAAAAGCAATACTTTGACTCTCTGAATTCTTGCCACCAAACTCCTATACTAGGAGTTGCTTTATTTATAGCCTTCAGAATGAACATGTTTCCCTAAACTATTGCCTCTTCAATGATAATATTCTTCAAAGATCATTAGTAGACCTTTAGTGTTTTCAAATGTGTTTGTTGACACTCATTAATTTATAAAAAATATTCACCTCTTCTTAATCCCACTATAATTATTCCATCATGCTTTAAGCTCTTTAGCAACTCCAAGTCTAAAGTAATTTGCTCTCTTCCCGAACTAGTTTGCTCTGGTTGTCTTCTCTACTAGTTAACTTCCGTGATTTGGTTATAAACTTTGTGAATTCTTTAACGTGATATAGTATCACGATGTTGTTGACCCAAAAGGGTAGTTCCTTGTCATTCCTCTTCTCAAATCCACTTGAGACCAATCATTTTCAATCTTACTATATTGGAGCAGCCATCTGGTGAGACCTTAAACCTTTTAATTTGACCCTTTGTGTTTTCAGACATACTTATTGACAAGCTCTTTGTTTTACATGAGTACTCTCATATTCGGAATTCAAATATGACTGTTGTCTCTTGATTTGAGCTTTTCTGCAAGCTCCATGTTAAAGCTGACACATTGCTTCTCCCTTGGCTAGTTTCCTCTTGTAGCCCTCTTTATTAGTTAATTTTCCTAAATTGCTTATAAACTCTAAAAATTTCGTTGATATGATCTTGTATCACAGTGTTGTCGAGCAAATTGCAATTGTTTGTTTTTCATATTCTTTTCAAATCCATTTGTAACCAACCATCTCAGGTCTTCCTGTTATCATCTGGGGATACTTGAAACTTTTCTACTTCACTGTTCATTTTGATTATATTATTGGCCACCTATTATTGACATCTACATTCTATTCATCATACCCTCACTTTCACAATTTATTCCATCTGACAAGCTCTTCCCACAATAAAATTTCCCAAGCTCTATGGGTATAGCTAAAACCCTTTGAAGTTGTATTTTTCTTTTCTGTGAGTAAGCATAATGAGCCCAATTGAGCCTAGTCTTTGCACTTCATGAAAACCTTTGTTGCAAGCTACTGGTGAGAGTTTGTGGTGAACCAAACACTCACGTAATTGAAATAATTATAATTGTTTTGTTTTCATGGTTACCTTCGAGCCTACACAAAGCAAGAACGATTCGAATATTTCTCTTGGGATCCCAAATTCAGTTCCTATCAAAGTTAAAACTGTTAGACCACCTCTAAATTTCCTCGCATGAGACCCTCAAGGAAGCGCAAGACCGGCAAAAATCCTACGCCGATGAGCGTCGAACGAAATTGAAATTTAACACCGGGGAGAAGGTCTTCTTGAAAGTATCCCCTTCCAAAGGAATAACTGAAGGGGCTGGCAGTGGAAGCGTGCGTTCAAAACGGATCACATGAATTTGATCTATTTAGCAAATTATTTAGACAAAATCTATTCGCGTAATTATCACATGTATCATGCTCATAACTTGAATTAAAACATGCTTTAGCACATAAAATTCCTAAAACATGCTTACTACGGAATTAGCCAATTTACCTCGTTGATTCAATCAAGAATCGATGATGGCTTGCTCCGTCTCCACGTGAAGATCTTCAATACAAGACCTCGGATCTTCTGACTGGTGTCTCGGACTATACGCTGATATTTGTGTGGGCAAATCTCACCAACGTACTAGGACTTGAATAATGGAAGACAGAACTCAGCTCACGGAGGGAGCACAATTTTCAAAAACTCTCTCAAGAGGGGGGGGACGAAAATTTTGTAAAATAATTGTTGTGTTTTCTGTCTCCTTTATTCTCCTATTAATATAAGTCACATATTGGGCCCAGTCAGGGATCTAAGGAAGAATCTGGAACAGGCCTCACCCAATTAGCTTTTTACTAATTAAATTGAACCCACAATTTAATATAAGCTTATATTGGAATTTTACGAGCAGCCACTACAGAAGTAATATTGCACTGCCTTCCAAATCCGAAATTACAAGTATTCCGGGTTTCCTTTAATTGTATTTGATTTATTTCCCGCGCTTAAGATGGAAACATCCATTAATTAATTAATGTCTGCTATAGACTTAATTAATTAACATATTTCGAATTCCAAGAGTGGACTTAGCAAGAAACTCTTATTTATTATTCATAGAGTAATCAAACTCCAACTAGCTAGGTTCCGAATAATAAAACCTCGTTTCGAGCTCCTCTTGTGGATGTTATCAAACGAGACTCTCCTCGCGCACGTTTCAACATAATAGCAATCCTAGCACCTCTAGATAATGATCACCACTACCCAATATACCTGGATCGCTGGGTTACGAAAAACCCGCACCTTTGGTAAGTCAAAGTAGTGGATACTCAATATCGTATGCTCAATGCTAACGTACATTGATTAAGAAATTAATTCTCAAGACCTCGTCTTTCAGTAGATAGCATAAAGACTCGTCTTGCTGTTAGATCCATTCAGTGCTATACCACACCAACGTCATCTTATTTCAATAAGGTTTAGAAATAATCGGACTGACATTGCAACCTTTCGCGATAGGTAGTCTAGGCCTATCTAGGTTGTGAAATTCTCATTTTTCTTTGTTTAGAACTGACCGTGTTACCTTAAATTGGACGACGCCCACAACCGGTCTACTAAAACAAAGACTTAGACTTTGTTACGTTTGCTCATACATTTAAATATGCAATAAACAACCATTAAATGTAAAACATAACAACATTATGACAAAAATAATATGTTACATTTATTGGAAAATAACCATTAGAGTTTTACAGTATCCAATCACTCGAAAGGTGATTTCTAGTATACAAAACCCTAACAATAACCAGATTTGGACTCAAGGGAAAGCTGAAACCACGATTTATTTAGACTCTATGAAATTCTGGAAGAAGTGGGCCCAGTAGCATATCGCTTGGCATTACCACCCAACTTTGGGAACGTACACAACGTATTCCACGCCTCCCAACTTCGAAAGTACTAGTTCGACCCAAAACATGTGATTCGCCACGAAGAAATCTCTCTAGAGCATAACCTGAGTTACGAAGAAAAGCCGATAGAAATACTAGATCGAAAGGTGCAGCAGCTTCGGAACAAGTCGATTACTACAGTGAAGGTTTTTTGGAAAAACCACGGACATGAAGAAGCAACCTGGGAGCTAGAAGAGAAAATGAAGGAGAAATATCCCGAGCTTTTTGTCTAAATACATCCTAAATTTCGGGACGAAATTTCTTTTAAGAGGGGTAGAATGTAACGACCCGCTAAGCCGATATTATTATAAACTATATTATTAGCTTGATTATCTATATAAGTGACTTTTTATGTGATTAAATTCGAACTACGATAGATTGTCGTTATAGTTGTTTCCGACATTAGCCAAGTATATAAAATATATATATATATATATATATATATATATAAAATAAAAGAATCAGGTTCCATAATCAAAATTTTAATGTCCGATACATCCAACAAAAGTCAAACAAAATTTAATCTATACATCCTGCGTTCTAAGAAAAATCGGAATCTTCAACGCGGACAGCCACAAGCTTGAACGGATCATACCTACACCAAATTAAATGAACAAGTGAACAAATACTAAAACAATTACTTTAATAAAAAAATAAAATAAAAAAAAGAGGGAGAGGATCGATTTTTTTTTCAAACACAACATTAAATGCTGCATTTAATTAGTGCATGCAAATCATATCCCTTCCTGACGAAGGAGAATAATTTGAGATAAGAATCGGTAGGCAACGTGCTGAGTATGCATATCACTTTCACTGCCTTGGTGAGTACGCATCTAGAGATACAATCAATTTCTTTTATTCACCCCCACATCATCACCACACAGTCTATTTTCTCTGCACACACCAACTCACAAAAGATAGAGAAGTCCGAGGGAGATTGCACAACTCAAAAACGACAACCCAACACTTTACTTTCTGCATCAACAAGGTAAACAACAAACATTTCCTTTCATTTATATATGTAAGCCTGCATATATTTGGAAATAGAATCTACCCACCCCCAAGTTAACAATATAGTGTATTTTACCATTAAATCATCCATATAGCAAGGCATATACTCATAATTCACCAAATACAGTAAATAGAAACCAAGTAGAATCCTACTGCCTTAATAACTATAATAACTAGAAAGAATGAGAAAAACTTATCCCTATGAATCTGCCGGATTCCGACAGCAAGCTCGGCACTCTGTCGCCGACAACCAACGCTCCGAAAGTCACTGCTTTTATTCCTTTAAAAATCTGAAAAAAAAATTGAACTAACAAAGTTTGATATAAAAAAAATGAATTCTTTGAGGTTTAAACAAAAGAAAAGAGATGAGATAGACGAACAAAATTCCGACCACCTTACCTGTCGGGAATCGGCGTCGGAGGCGCGGAGAAGGCCGAAGCCGCCGCATGTACATGCACAGTGGCGGCGGCTGACTTGAACGGAGGAAGATCTGGAGATGACGGCGGCGTCTGTGCTGCACTCGGCGGCTTCTGTGCTGCACTCGGCGGTAGCGGTGCGTCGTCGTGCTCGCTGCGGCGGCGGTGGTGGAGTAGTCCGTGAGAGAGAGGGCGGCGGCGTACAGTGAAGAGGGAGAGGAGAGAGAGAAGAGAGAGAGAGAGAGAGAGAGAGAGAGATAGAGAGAGAGAGAGAGAGAAAAGAGAGAGATGATGAGGAGGAAGGGAACACCGCCGGAGACGAAAAAGGATGCGGAGGCGGCGCTGTTAGGGTGGCTGGTCGACGGAAACTCTGAAATGGGAAGAGAGATGTTTCCTAATTTGTGAAATTAGGGAAGGAGATTGAATATTGTTAGAGAGAGAAACTGACGGTAGGTGGGTGGAGTATTTAGATTAATAAATCCTAGAATTGGGGGCTGTTCTCTTTCCTAAATTATTTGTTTGTTGGGCCACTTATTTAATTAGAGTGGGCTAATTTAGTTGGGTAATTAAGTGGCACCTTTAGTTAACCATCACTCCCTCGGAAACATAATACGCCATACTCATGTTGGGCCTTTAAATTAACTAGAGTTGGGTTCTTTTATTTATTTTGATGAAGGAGGAGTGGGCTAAGTTGTGGAAATTATAATAGGCTGAAAATAATTTGAGAATAACCCAAATTTGAATTTCAATTAGTATGAGCCTAATAACAACAACAATAATAATCATCATCGGGACTAGGCTTGAGACTTTCTCTCTAAATAAATTAGACTTTGCTTCTTTCCTTAAAACTAAAATAGTACTTTCGTATTGTGTTGTTTCAAAAGGTTATCTCCGCAAGTAAGGTCGGAGTAAGATATTCAAGTTAAGGAAACTAAGCGATCAAGGTGAGCTTTCTTATACTAAAAAAACAAATCGTATTATATGAAAACACGAACACATGTTCGTGATTTTTAATGATGTTGTCTTGCCATAAATGTTTTTGTATGATGCCTATCTGTTTGGCTAAGGCCAAGTGAATTATGAATGATGATATAAGTCGAATTCGGGTCCCAGTGAGGGTGGCGTCCCCGCTCGGACTAGTGTACACAAGCTACCTCTGACATGTTGGGCAGAGCAGGTGACCGTGGAAGGTGGCCACCTTCCCGGCACAAGGATACCTCTGACATGATGGGCAGAGAAGGTGACCGTGCGAGAACACCATCTCGACGGCACAATGTGATCAGATATGGCTAAGTACTGGAAAAAGGGGTTGCAACCCAATGTGATATTTTTAGTAAGCTCGGGACTTTTCAACAACGCCCCGAGTGTTACTGTGATGATGGCTTGACAATATGTTCAAATGTATATGTGTAATTTTCGGCAATGTGTTCACTGAGTACTTTTTGTACTCAGCCCTGCATATATTTCTAAATGTGCAGGTTGAGCAGCGAAGTGGTGGAGGAAGTGCTGTTGAGACAAGACATTTAATTCAGTCAGATTTTGACTCTTGGAGGTTCATGTCTTCATACATGGAATCGCGTTCATTTGCTTCCATTGTGCATCTTAAAAGACTCAAGTCTATTTTATTCAAAACTCTGATTTTATTTCGAGCTTTTCCCATTTGTTTGGTGCTATGGTCGAGTTGTGTTGCTTTTCCCCTTTCTTCCCCGCTTCTTTAGTCCTCCCCTAGTCGCGATCAACCGTGTTTTCTATCCTTAGAAAATGCGGTCGTGACAGAATATTAATATTATTAACTAAAACGTTCCATAAGACTAAACAAACGATATTCATATTATTACTAACAAAAACTGATTTCAGAAATTATAAAAGGTTCATTACAACCATACAATAGTTCATCCCAAATGACAAAAAGTTCATATCCATAGTCATACACCCAAACAAATAACCATTGACACCATTCAAACTAAAACACAGAATTTAGTTCATTACAACCATGCAATAGTTCATTCCAAGTGACTCATCTGTTTGATATAACTAACCTGGATCGCATTCATCGTCCTCCGATGATTCAGAATCAAAAAGCGATCCGTCAATTGTAACTCATCAAATATTGTTCCCTGATTTTTGTGATTTTTTTAGAATTAGTTCCACGTGCATTTGTTGCGTCTGGTAAAAATTCGAATGTCGGAGAAGGATTGTTCGATCAGACATTTGCTGCATCCGGCGAAATTAAGATGCGGGAGAAGGATTGCTCTATTTTTTTCATTGAGACAGAGATTGCAATTTGAAGGAGAGCTTGTTGAATATCACGATGGAATGGAATTGCAGAATAATCATGATGGAATGGAATAACAATATAATCTTTGCCATATTCACATGGCTTGAATTATGGAAAAGGTGATAACCGCTCAAGTTAAAATTACAAAAGAATCCCCCAGCTATATATTTTGAAATATTATAATATAATTAGGCAATATTTAATAATATTTGATTGAATTAATTATGACCACAAGATTATAAAAATAGGTGGACAAGATTTGCTCTTTAGTTCGGTCTTTAAAATTAGTTCGACATTGAATACAATCCATATCTAGAGTCACGAGTCATGAAGGTCTGAAGATTTTAGTTTGTAGAGATGAAGATGATAGTAGAAGTGATTGTATTGTTACTGTTGTTTACAAAGAAGTTTTCGAAATTTATGAACTACTAGTTTGTTGTTTTTATAAGTTTTTTTGTTTGCAATTATGAATACCTATGTTTTGTTGATCGACCGAAATCATGAACTATTTATTCGTTCCAATTATTTGCTTTTTTTTCTTTTGGATTTAGTAGAACATTTTCCGCTATTTATATATCTTATTCTATTTCATCCGCACATCTTCTATTTTGTTATTTCTTTATTTAATATTACTGCACTTATATTATATATTAAAATTGTATAAAATGGTACTCCCTTTGTTCCATAGTAGTGGGGGCAGTTCTTTTCGGTACGGAGATTAAGAAAGTAGAGGGATGAAGAGAGAATAAAGTAAGGGATAGTAAAGTAAGTGTGAAAAAATATGTTGACTCTTACTAAAATGAGAAATGACTCCACTACTATGGAACGTACCAAAATGGCAAAATGACTCCACTACTATGGAACAGAGGGAGTATAATGAATATGAAATGTTTCATTTAGAGTATGTTGAGAGAAGTAAAAATTTATTTTTGTTGTTGTTTATAATATTTTTAATTATTTATAATGTTATGAATACTTTTTATAATTAAATTATATACTTATATGTAAATATATTTTTATATATTTACTCTATATTCTCTATCTTAATATATATATTTGTTAATATGTCTTCATTATTTGAAAATATTTTGTCCCGTGCATAGTACGGGTGGTAATGTTGGGGTTTGGTGCCTTCACAACGATGATCTTCAATCCTAGACCACGGATCTTCTGACTGGTTCCCGAACTGTATTCCGATATCAGGGTGGACTGATCTTATCAAAATCCTAGCACTTGAATAAATAAGAACTTTCTCACGGAGGAGAAAGATAATGAAAAAAATCGTCCCCTACTCTATTTAGGAGTGGATGAAATTTTTCATAAAAATTAATTCTTTTCTGTCTCCTTTATTCTCCTATTTATAATAGTTACATATTTGGCACAGTCAGGGATCTATGGAAGGTTTTGGATATGGTCTCCCCCAATTAGCTTTTTACTAATTAAATTGAACCCACAATTTAATGCTAGCTTATATTGGAATATTATTAGCAACCACTACAGAAATAATATTGCACTGCCCATCCAAATCCGAAATTACAAGTAATCCAGGTTTTCATTTTGTTTATCGTTCATTTCCCGCATCTTAAGATAGAAATGTCCATTAATTAATTAGTGCCTGCTATAGACTTAATTAATTAACATCTTTTAATTCCAAGAGTGGACTTAGGAAGAAACACTTATTTATTATTCATGGAATAATTAAATTCCAACTGGCCAGTTTTCTGAATAATAAAACCTTGTTCGAGCTCCTCTTGAGGACATTATCAAGCCAGACTCACCAGGCGCGTGATTCAACATAATTGCAATCCTAGCACCTCTAGATATTTATCACCACTACTCAATATATTTTAAGTTTATTGGGTTACAAAAAATCCGCACCATTTGATAAGTCAAAGTAGTGCATAATCAATACTGTATGCTCAATGCTAACGTATGTTGATTAAGAAATAGTTGTTTATCAAGACCTAGTCTTCCAGTAGATAGCATGAAGACATGTCTTGCTGTTAGATCCATTCAGTGCTATACCACACCAATGTCATCTTATTTCAGTAAGGCTTAGAAATATGCGGACTAACATTGCAACCTTTCACAATAGGTAGTCTAAACCTATCTGGGTTGTGAAATTCTTGTTTTTCTTTGTTCAGAACTGACCGTGTTACCTTAAAGTGGACGACGCCCACAACTGGTCAACTAAAACAAAGACTTAGACTTTGTTTGCTTCTTATACATTTAAATGTTTGGAAAACATCTTATAAATGCACAAGCAAATACAATGTAATAATATTAGTGATTCTATTCATGCGAAATTGCTCGAATTATACTGAATCGGGTTAAAAGTGGATTGTAGAGTTCTTCTTATACAAGAAAGATTCTATTCGTACTCAAAACACGCTTTTCAGTATATCAAACCTAACAGGTAACACTAATTCTAATAGTACTCTAAAATCAATCTCATTTTAGGATTTTAAATAAAATATATTCATTTTTAGGTTTCCACTAAACCAAATTCAAGTCACTTTTTCAAATTTTATAAGTAAAAAAGGTACTCTCTCTGTCCCAGTTAAGATGTTCATCTTTTCTTTTAAGCTTGTCGCTCAAGAGGTTTACTTTCGCTCTCTCCTTGCTCTTCATTAAAATATACACTATCTTTTTTCTCCACTTTCTCGATCTACAGACTCCTCCTAAAATATCGTGTCATTCGAGAATGTGGACATCTTTAGTGGGACGAAAAGAGTAGTAGATAGATGATATTCTTTTGAGTTTAGTGTAAATGACAGAAAATGCTCTAGTGTGATGAGGGGTGAAAATAGACACTTAATTTCTCTCTCACTCTAATGAGGTGGTCCATTTTTTCCACTAACAATACTTTAATTATTTTTTTCTTTCATTCTTTTATTTCACCAATCATGCATTAAAAATTTAAAATTTATGTCGTTTCAAGATGTATTATTTTTGTAAGATGGAGAGAGTACTATTTACCTTCAGCCGCTATTTACACTATTATTGCATAATTTTACTCTCTCCGTTCTAATTAAGATTACATTTTTCCTTTTTAGTTTGTCCAAATAATGACACATATATGTTTTTGGAAATTTTCCCTCATCAATTAATATTTTCTACCATTTTTTTTCTTTGCAATTAAATATTTATTGTATTTTTCTTTGCTCTACCTTTAATACTTATATCTATATTTTCGCTCTTTATTTAAATACATTAATCAATAACTCCTAAAATCTCGTTCCGTCTAAGAAATGTATCTTTCTTAGCCAGGTAGAGGGAGTAGTCCTTTCTAGATTTTATTATAGAAGAATCTCACTAATTTTCAACGTTATCCAATTTAATATGGAATAATTTTTAACCGGGCAAGTAAACAAAAAAAGTGGTTTATTAAAGGGAAATTGGTCCCTAAAACCATAAACTTTGCCTAAAATTTGGTATTTCCCATAAATTTTGAAATTTGTATATAATATCACAAACTTTGCACTTCATAATATCACAAACTTTGCACTTTGTTTGGTACTTCCCACGGCATGTCTATTACTATATTTGACTAACTTACGAGTTTTTTTTATATCGTATTTGACACAATTAAATCAACGTGGTTTTCAACGTGACTTTTTGTCCTACATGTTATGAACTTAAAAAGTGATTTAAAATATCATAAAACGTATCACGGTTGCCTACAAAAAATAAGATTTTGATGAATATATCTTATTTGAGTGAGTTTGAGAAAGAAGAAACAAAATGCAAAATTTGTGATATTATAGACCAATTTCAAAGTTCATAGGAAATACCAAATTTTAGGCAAAGTTTATAATTTTAATGACTAATATTCCTTTATTAAACTCTATATACGAAAACTCTCGAAACACTTAAATTTTCTGTGAATTGGATCCCTTAGTTTAGACTTAATAATCACTACGAATTTTGTTTCACTATACATTGAATGCAAAGTTACGGTAAAGTTCAATAAATGAGAAACAACACAAAGACAGCAAAGTAAACAAAGTTAACCGTTACTGTCTTTAAATACACACCCAACATAAATTGCTTTTATTTGTGCACTTAATTTGCTTTCATTTGCACCTAAATTTACTTCATTTCTGTCGTCTTTAAAAGAATCATAAGTTTGATAATGTGATATTAGAATCATTACCTGTTAAATTTATGATTTAAGCAAACTCCATTGTTCCTTTATTACTTTATATAATAATACTAATCAGTTTCATTTCAGCTTCCATTTTCAGAATAGAAAAAGAAAGAGTACTCACATAAAAGAGATAATATTAAATTAAAATATTTTTATTATATTTTTTTAACTGAGAAGATAAGAAATTATTAAATTGAAAACTTTCATATAGTTGCACTTAATGTAAAAAATATAGTCTATTACGATAAATATTAAGATGTAGTACTACTATAATAACTAATGCTATTATACTGACTATGTTTTATCGGGGATGACTTACATGTCATGTCGACTACAAGTAGAGTTGGCGAATCGGGTATCTATGGATACTTGATCCAAAATTTTCGCTGCACCCAAAAATGTTAATGCAGCCCCACTGATCTTAATCTGATTTAACATCAAAGTATCTCAAATATCTGATGTATTGAAAACCCAAAATTAAGTTTGGATTTTTTAATATTAATATTTGTTGATTAAATTAATAGAAAATATTAATAAATAATGGAACAAACACTCATTCTTCTATATTATAGACTGATTGATAGACTCATGATTAAAGAAGATCTTTTAGTTAGTACCGTACAGAATAATGTAACTGATATTCTCAATCTACATAGACTCATTGCCTTTATTAATTTTGTGACATAACTTTGTACATAAATATAAATCCTAGCTAGGTTAACAATCATCAAGTTATTGGACTGCGATAAACCCACCTTCGGGCTTTTTGAATTGGGCCGACTAAGGCTTGATTTAATTAATAAATTGGGCAATAGACATTTTCTTTTCCTTTTTTTGGTCGAAGTGATTGTTAATTATTTTGTGGTTGATGGTGCAAGGATATCCTTAAAAAAATCTGTCCTTTTTGTGTCTACTCCCTATGTTTGCGAATAGAAGTTTAGTTTTTACATTTCGATCCATCCGCAAATAGTAATCTAGGTCTTATATTCCACCAATTCATTCACTCGCATGTCATTTAAAACTAATATATACTCCCTCCATCCCGCTTTAGGAGTCCCAATTAATCAATTTCGTGCGTCCCGCTTTAGGAGTCCTGGTTGAGGTAAACTAATAAAAAATGCTTATAATTCAATTTAAAAAGTGTTAAAAATGGATCCCAATATCCACTACAACATTTATTTATTACACACTCAAACACTTTCTTAAAACATGTGCCAAAAGTGAATCTCTTATATCCACTACAACATTTATTTGTTACACACTCAAACACTTTCTTAAAACATGTGCCCGACTCAACCGGGACTCATAAAGATGGACGAAGGGAGTAATAAATAGTTAAAGTGGAGAAATGATAAAGTAAAAGAGAGAATAATGTAGAGAAGAGTCTTATCTACGTTATTCTCTCTCGTATTTTACCATTTATCAACTTTAACTATTTTTATCATTTTTACAAAACGAGTACTCAAAAGTGATTGGGACTGCTAAAGCGGGACGAAGGGAGTATTATGTACTCTATCCGTCCAACCAAGTTTGTCCCATTTTACCAATTTTCATCTGTCCCACAAAGTTTGTTCCACTTGGAATCTTTCTAAAAATAGATAAATACACCCCCCAATCTCCTCAATATGAGAGTTTTATTCTCCTACACATCTCCATTTAATACAAAGTCAAATAATTTCTTAAAACCTGTACCTAGTCAAATAGAGACAAACTTTGTGGGACGGAGGAAATAGTTTTTGTCCCATTAATCTCGTCAATTCCAAAAACTTCATATTGAATATGCGTAATTACAGTCCAGTTTTGCATAGTTTCCAAAAAGATAATTTCTCTGTCATTTTATTGGGGCAATATGGCCGCCTATTAACATGTTAATTGAATGTTTATTATTCATGTTGTATGTTCCTTCACTAGATTTTGTAGTAATCAGTCCAAGTCTATTGTAAATGTCACCCTTTTGGCAGTCCCTTGATTATTTTTTGAATATGTTTATGCTAGTTTTGTTGATTCTCAACTATGATTGAATTTGTAATATTGGAGTTAGGGTAAAGCATGTGAAAAATGATAAACTCATATGTGTAGCATGATAAACTCCGAAGTAGAAACAAAGATTGAGATGAAAGGGAGAATTTTATTCACAAACTCCAATCAATGAATACAAGCAATACACGAGCTAGCTATTTATACAAGGAGCAAGATATTTTCGAGAAACAACCAACTAACTTCCTAACTAACTCCATGCTGACTGGATGCTCGGTCATTGACAGCTGGATGCTAAGTCAGCCGACTTCACGCCTCATGCAATTCTCTTTTATTCCATGCACACGCATTCTTCTCTTCTTTGCTCAGGCCCGGCCCTGGGGGGGTCGAGCAGTGCCCCCGCCCCGGGCCCCCAAAACGTTGGGGCCTCCAAAATCCAAATACATACATGAGTATATACATGCTAGAAGAAACTTTTAAGGTAATAATATAAATTGTATGCTATAAATATTGTCTTGGATGTATTGAAGTGTTTTATTACTACTGTTGTTATTGTTACTATTAGTTTATAGTATTATTATGGGGCCCCTCTTTTAGTTCCGCCCCGGGCCAATAAAAACTCAGGACCGGGCCTGTCTTTGCTTCATGCACGATTCACTCTATATCTTTCACATGCCCCTTCAAGATGGATTGTAGAGGCTTTCAAAATTCATCTTGCTAAGTATAGAATGAAAAGCCATAGGCCCTAATGGCTTGGTAAATATATCAGCCACCTGCAGATTATTTCTGATATGCAAAGGCTTAATAACTCCTTCCAAAAACCTTTCTCTCACGGTGTGGCAATCTATCTCAATATGTTTTGTTCTTTCATGAAACACTGGGTTAGAACAAATGTATATGGCTGATTGGTTGTCACAATATAGAGGCACGGCTTTATCAACCTTCACTCCAAAATCAGCAAGGAGAGCTACTGCCCATACCACTTCACAAGTAGCTTGAGCCATGGCTCTATACTCAGCCTCTGCTGAAGATCTTGAAATGGTATTCTGCTTTTTGGACTTCCAAGATATCAAGGAGCTTCCTAGATACAAACAATAGCCTGTCATCGATTTCCTTGTGTCTTGGCATGATGCCCAATCTGCATCAGAAAAGATGCTCAGATTCATCTTGCAGCTGCTGGAGTAAAACAAGTCGTGGCCTGGAGATCCTTTCAAGTATTTTAGGATCTTCTCTGCAGCTTCCCAGTGTTCATCAGTAGGATTTGCTACATATTGACTTAGCTTGTGCACAGCAAAAGTCACATCAGGTCTAGTGATGCACAAATATAGTAATCTGCCAATCAACCTTCTATATTTTGATGCATCTTCCATAGGCTTTCCTGAATCCACTCTCAATTTCTTCAAAGGATCCATAGGCACTGCAGAAGGTTTGCATCCCATCATTCCCGTGTCTCTCAACAAGTCCATTATGTATTTTCTTTGAGATATTAGAATGCCTTTCTTGTTTCTGGCGATTTCAACTCCAAGGAAATATTTAGGGACTCCTAGATCCTTGAACTTGAAGTGTTGGGAGAGAAAATTCTTGAAGCTTTCTGTCATCTCAGGATCAGTGGTGGCTACCAATATATCATCAACATACACCACAATGCCAAAGAAACCATTGTTGTCATGTTTGAAGAAGAAAGAGTGGTCTGATGCAGACTATTGCAGACCAAAACCCTTCAAGACTTCGGAGAATTTCAAGTACCATTGCCTAGATGCTTGTTTCAAGCCATATAGAGACTTCTTTAGCTTGCAAACCAGTGTGGATTGAGATGTTGCCCCTTCAACAGTCTGCCAGTCCACAACATACCCCGGTGGAAGAGTCATGTATATATCCTCTTCTAAGTCTCCATAGAGAAAGGCATTATTTATATCTAGATGTGTCAATGACCATCCTTTGCTTGCTGCCAAAGCCAATAGAAGCTTCATTGTTGTCAACTTTGCAACATGAGAGAAAGTGTCTAAGAAGTCCACACCTTCCAATTGAGTGAAGCCTTTGGCTACGAGTCTTGCTTTAAACCTTTCTACAGATGCATCAGGGTTATACTTCACTTTGTAGACCCATTTACAGTCAATGGGTATCTTCCCGGATGGCAATACTGTAACAAACCATGTCTCAGTTCTCAAGAAAGCAACCAATTCCTCTTGCATTGCTTGCTGCCACTCAGGATATTGGGACTATATGTGGGAGGTTCATAGACAGCAGACATGAGGATTATATACTTGAGATATTCTGGAGAAAGTTTAGATAGGCTGAAGTATGAAGAGATGGGATAAGGAGTGCTTGAACTGACAGAATTGCAGATGAAGTCAGTCAAGTGGGATGGAGGTTTTATGTTTCTTCCAGTTCTGGAGGTAGTTGGAACTGAAACATTAGTGTTTGGGCAAGGTATATGTGGAGTAGAATGATCTGAGGTTGAAGGAGAGTCAGTAGAGTTTGTTGGGATATCAGCAGATGTAGGTGAGGGATCTGCTGCATCAGATGAGATAGAAATTGGAAAGATGGCTGAAGGTAAGTGAGACAGAGGAAAAATATCCTCATGGAAAATAACATCCCTTGTGATGAATTCTTGCATATTTATCAAATCTAAAACCTTATATCCTCTGAAATCTGAGGGATATCCCAGAAGAATGCACTTGATTGCTCTAGGTGAAAACTTATCTCTGCCCCTTTGTAAAGTGGAGGCATAACATAAGCATCCAATCACTTTAAGATGGGAATATGAGGGTGGTTTCTGGAAAAGAATTTGGAAAGGAGTCAGATTGTGTGGTAGAACTTTGGATGGAATTCTTTTTATTAGATAGGAGGCACTAAGAATACAGTCCCCCCAGAAATGGATAGGCAAGTGAGATTGGAATAGGAGACTCCTAGCAACATTAAGAAGATGCTGGTGTTTTCTTTCTACCCGGGCGTTTTGTTGAGAACTCTCAACACATGAATGCAACACTACAGTCCCAAAGGAAGAGTAGAGAGAGGGGATGTTGAATTCAGGCGCATTATCACAACGAATGGACTTGATTTTCTTTCCAAATTGGGTGGACACAGTGTTAAAAAACTGAGGCAATATGGCTGCAGCATCTGACTTGTTTTGCATCAGAAAAGTCCAAACGAATCTAGAGCAATCATCAACCAATGTGAGGAAATATTTGAAAGCTTGGTTGGTAGGGGGATTGAAGGGACCCCAAGTATCACAATGGATCAAGTCAAAACAATTTTCTGCTATGTTATCTGACCTTATGAAAGAGAGGTGCTTCTGTTTTGCAAGGGGACAAATTTCACATAAAGAGGGAGCAGTTTTATTGATGAAAGGAAGTACATCAGACATAGATTTTAGTTTGCTATATGATAAATGCCCCAATCTCTTGTGCCATGTATCAATACTAACAACAAAATTGGCACAAGGAGCAACAAAAGAAGCTGAAAAAGAAGAAGAATCTGAAGCAGTTGGTGGAGAAGAAATGGCAGAGCCTTTGTTTTCTGTAGAGTCAGAAATATCCAAAGTGTAGAGGTTGCCTATTCTGCTACCCCTCCCAATCACAATTGCCGGAGAAACTCCCTGAATTTCAAAGGAATTGTGATTAAAAACAACATTACACTTGAGTGAAGAGGTTAAGGAGCTTATAGAAATGAGATTGAAGGTAAAGCTAGGGACACAAAGAACCGAGGCAAGAGTTATGGATGAGCTGAGAGTTATGGAACCAATGTGTGTAACTGATGAGGTGGCACCATTTGGAAGATGAACAGAAGCACTTTTAATGGCAGTATAGCTATCAAACATGGACAAATCACAACATACATGATGTGTAGCCCCTGTGTCTAATAGCCACTGTGGATTTTGTGTAATAACTGAAGCAACAAAAGGTATGAAGGAGATAGTACCTGTGAATGAAGTACAATTTGTGGATGGTGAATGATTGTTTAGTGCGGCTGAAGGAGGAGGTGTTGGTGAGGATAGAGTGGCAGAAGCAAGCTGAGTCTGCAAAAGATGAATCAGCTGCTAACATTGTTCCGAAGATGGTATGGCAGCTCCATTGGATATTTCATACGAATCTTCAAAACCATTCTCCACAAAATTCACTAATTTGGAGAAATTGTTCTCCTTAACAATCGGTTTCCCTCTTCCTTTGCCAAAAGTAGGAGGAAATCCATAAAGCACAAAGCATCTATCAACCGTGTGATTGGTCTTCCCACAGTGAGAGCACATCCTATTGTTTCTATTGAATGATTGAGCAGCATTGGCAGAATATAACTGCTCACTCATCGAAGGATTGACAGCAGAAATAGGAGATGAATTTCCATCAATTGTGCGTTGCCTCTCTTCATGCAAAACAAGAGAGAACACCTTGGATAAAGGAGGTGTAGGAATCATAGACAAGATACTTGACCGAATCTGAGAGAAGCTGGGGTTAAGCCCGATCAAAAACTACATGCTACACTCTTCTTCCTGGTATGTGTGCCACTTTGATGCACTATTGCATCGACATGTGCCACAAACACACCAAGCAATAGGCTGTGAATGCCTGTACTCATCCCAAATTATCCTCAAATTTGTGAAATAAGTGTTGACATCATCATTTCCTTGCACAAGAGACATAATCTTCTGCCTCAACTGATATGCACGAGCTGTATCAAGCTGTGAAAACCGATCGCGCAAATCTGACCAGATTTCATGCGCATTATCAATATACATGATGCTCGAACAGATCTGAGGTGAGATGGAGTTGCGAAGCCATGATACAACCATACTATTGCATCGGAGCCACGCCGGGAACAATAGATCATCATCGGCCGGTCAAAGAAGAACTCCATTAAAAAATGCAATTTTATTCTTCGCTAACAAAGCCGTGGTGACCGATCTGCTCCAGTTGATGTAGTTTGATCCAGTGAGAACGTGAGGGACCAGCTGGAAGCTAGGATTATCACTCGGATGGAGGTAATAAGGACTTGAAGTATCCTCCATTGGAGAAACTGCAGGTGGATTTCCACCGCGTGGATTGCGAGCCGCCATTGATGAAGAAGAACGAGAGATGTTGAAGGAGAGCGGAAGCGAAGAGAAACGATCAATTATGATCGATTGTCTACTGATACCATGTGAAAAATGATAAACTCATATGTGTAGAATGATAAACTCATATGTGTAGAATGATAAACTCGGAAGTAGAAACAAAGATTGAGATGAAAGGGAGAATTTTATTCACAAACTCCAATCAATGAATACAAGCAATACACGAGCTAGCTATTTATACAAGGAGCAAGATATTTTCGAGAAACAACCAACTAACTTCCTAACTAACTCCATGCTGACTGGATGCTCGATCATTGACAGCTGGATGCTAAGTCAGCCGACTTCACGCCTCATGCAATTCTATTTTATTCAATGCACACGCATCCTTCTCTTCTTTGCTTCATGCACGATTCACTCTATATCTTTCACAAAGCAAAATGGGAGAAGAAATCATACGATGCTGTGACAGACAGTTCTGGATGGATGTTGTGGTCTCCTCGGGCCTGGTTGTATTTGCGGGCCTAACATCTGGGCTTAGTCTCGGGCTCTTATCACACAGCAAGGTCGATCTTGAAGTCCTTGTGAAGGCTGGCTTGCCCAAAGATCGGAAGAATGCTGGTTTTGTTATCTACCTACATTTTCTTGTTTGAGGAGTAATTTGTAGTAGTGTTGTGACAAATAGGGTAATTGTGTAATCGACAAATGAAAGAACGTAAAGAGACACAGAATTTACGTGGTTCACCAACGTTGTGTTGGCTACGTCCACGGGCAAGAAAAAATCCATCATTCCACGAACACGACACGAACACAGACAAAAACCTAATTTAAAATTTAAAATAAATAAATAAAATAATAATATTATAATGTATTAATATTATTTCTTAACGTGTAACACGAACACGATACGAAATTTTCATGTCGTTATCGTGTCGACACGATAAGGACGCATACCCATTATTTTCGTGCGGGTTCGTATTGTGCCAAAAATTGTCAGCCCTAATAAGTGCATTTAATTACACCTTTTATCACATTTTATTTAAAACATTTTTTTTAATATGAAATTTAAGAAAGTTGTATTGAATTAGTCAATTAGAAAGAGAATGAAATAGATAAATCTAGAGAGAATAAAATAAGAAAAATTAAGTTTAATTGGTTTTTATTGGAAAATGACTTAAATAGTTAGTATTTAGATTTATTTAATGCCGCAATATCAAAGCTGATTTTATGGAAAAAATTAAAGAACCAAACATGGTTGCAAGAATAGGTAAGAATTTCTAATAGGAATATTTGAATAGATTCAAATATTACTATAATAACCATATACGAATCATCCATCCTTTGAATTCAATTACCAAAAAAATAATGAGAACATTTATAAAATAGCTGAACAAAACAGAATAATATGGAATTCGTTGGGAACATTAACCATTACTTAAATTTATGCGTAAATTATGTTAATTGATAATTAAATCCAATGGTTTGGAGATGGGCAAGAGATATGAAGCCACAGCCACTAAGTATGCCAGAAATTCAGCTGACACTAACATTTTTACTTAATTTATAAGTACATATTAATTTTAAAATAACAAACACAATCAAGTGAATTTTTATTTATTTATTTATAAGGACATACATTAAACAATCAAGGATCCAATGTTTCTGGTTTATCTTCATTTATAGGTAATCATTAATGGTTTAGTTAAAATGATTAATTGTCAACATAATCCTATTCAAATAGTTATTTCTAATTACAATTATGCTTTAATTTGAATTTGCCAACTAATGGTGAAGGTGGTCTCAACACGAGGAAGTTAAAGATAGTACTTAAGAAAGAAAGCAAAACACCAATGGCATGTGTTGATATATAGACACAAGACTCTTCAAATTCTCATCAAAATTTGGTAACTGAAAATCCAACCAAAATTCATCACCCTGCTTTATTAGGAAACTACTTGAAAATATTACAGAATGGCATAAACCTGTAAAGCAATGCATTATAAGGAAAATCTTAACGCTAATTCACCATCTTTATTATCCACCTTTAAAAATTCATCTCTACAAAAGGTCAAATTAGCCTAGCAAGAATTTCCACATCTCCTTTTCCTAGTTCAAACATGTTGTCACAAAAAACTACAAATGAAGATATGAGAAAGAAATCAGTGATGAAGGTTGTCCATTGCTAGATTTGAAGCAATCCTTAGAAGAAACAGTTATGCATCCAAATGCAACAGAGGAGGAACCCGAAGAAGTTCTCTAACAAGCAAGCGCTGGGCGGGCATCAAAACGCCCACAAACTTGACAAGGCCGGGCAAAAGAGACCCCGCCAAGGATGCCCCGGTAACGCCATTAGTCCAAATTCGTTCCACCAAGTTCCGAAAATGAATAAGAGGGCACACTACATTCCATATATGGAGAATCAAGTAAGATTTGGTGGATTTTGCACTATTCCAAAACAGCTCTTTATGCCCCAAATGCATGCCCCTGGCTCCATGTTCCGAATGTCTGGTCCCTTTATGGGACGAGGCGCGAGTACGTCTAACGATAGTTCCACAGCCATTGCAAGTAACGCCGTCACGGGCGCATTCAGCATCCAGAAGATGGCCTTGATTTATCATTAAAGCTTTAATTATGTTGCTCCTATTTCATGATGTTGTTTCCAGTTTTAATCAATTCTATCAGATTTCCATTAATAAAAGTCTCTAGTTCTCAACTTCTGCATACTTGGGAATAATATATTTGTGAAGGGCCAAGTAATGCATATATTCATCTTCAATGCATAGTGGACCTAGTAACCACAAAAGGTTATATATCTTAGAGTTTTATTAGTTTATAATTATTTATGTAGTTGCTATTAATTTGTTAGAGATAAACTTATATCTTAGAGTTTGATGTGGTTTAAGTCCTTCAGAGTCTAGTAGTACTATCTTTTAGAATTTTATTCAAATTGGAGCCTTTGATAGAGTCTTATAAACATGGCTTTGTTTTAGAATTTTATTAAATAGTAGTGCACGGTATGATCATCCAGAAGAAATCCCCAAAATTAGGACATAAAACTAGTAATTCCAATCTCTGGATATTCAAGAATTTTAGCTATCTCTTAAGCAAAGCCTCAGATACATCCCAAAGATCTCTTTCATCGCTCCCATTATTTAGCGAATTTTAGCAATCACTTTTGTTGAATAGTTATGGACTAATTGTTTTGGGCCGATATATTTAATTAATTGGGTTGATCCAGTTGTATTAAATGTTGGAGCCCAACTCTTTTGTGAGGGCAGCCCATTTTATGTCCAACCCGTTGTTAACCTGCCTCACCGATGGCCGCCACGTGCTCGCTCGCCCGGATCACCAAGCGCAACCGTTGGATCAAGTGTGCTTGTGATGTGTGTTAAATGATACGCCGCTTGATTTCTCTCATTCATTCTATTCACTACTCTCTCTCTCACTTTACCGTGCGATTTCTCTCTTCCTTCTCTCTACTTTCTCTCACTACATCCATGGCGGTTACCGCCGGTCTTCTCCTCCGATCTTCAGTTTCCTCTGATGAATCGGTGTTTTTGTTGATTCCATCGGTGAAGTGTTGGAGTTAGGTTACTCTCTCGGTTTCCTTTAGAGTTTGGTGTTGGATCTGACCTAGGGTTTCAGATCTTACTGGTTCGGGTGTTCGGTGTGAGAGAACTTGTGTAGATCATGGAAGATCTGTGAGTTTGGTGACATTTGAGGACCGTGGTTGTGAACTGGTGGTAGTCGGTGAGACTGAGGTTTCTGGCGCCTGTGTTCGACGGTTTCTTACCTTGTGACTTACTGGTTGAAGCGTATGGGAAGGTTCTTGGCCTGGTGAGTCGCAGTTGTGACTTGAGTCATCTCCTGTTACTTTTAATCTTTGTTTTGTCTGTTCTGTTTAGATCCTTCGGGATCCTTACTTTTGATTACTGACTTGTTTACTTAGTGTGTAGGAATCAATCGGTGAATCTCAAGGTTCAAGTCTGGTGGAAGACTTGAACATAGCTAGGGTTCTGATTAGGGTTTCTTGTACTTAGTGTATTCTGTAATCTTGTTTCTCTTTTGTATCTGGTGTTGGAATCGTGCTTAGTCAATTGACTTTGACTAATAATAAATGTGACAAGACATTTAATTTTGTGAAATTAAATGCAATAGCGTCGATCTACGCTCCGAGTAGATGACTGTAGTATATTCATTTTCTCAAATTCGATTCCCGGTGAGTGAGAAATAATATGTTAAAGTTGGTTACAATAAAGCAAGAAATGAGCTATGAGAAAAACTAAGGGATTAATTAACTGAGTAGTAATTATCCCACCGGGGATGATAAACTTCTTTGATGAAGTATTTAATAAGATGAATTATTATGTGTAATAATTATCGTGGAATAAGACGGGTGACAGAGCCCACACGCGCACCGTGAACCATGCCCCGTACACTGGGCGCCGGGCGCCGTGGGCCTTGTGCCTTGGACTTGGATCTTGCCAATTGGTCTTGGGTTGTTCTTTGGAGCTAGTCGTTGAGCATGGTTCAAGCCCCACTTATTCTTTTTAGACCACCTCAAACTCCACGCTATGCCCGACAGACCCCGACTCATGGTGGTCCTGGTCCACGTCATGTCCCTGACGGACCCCAACGCATAACGGGAAACAAAAGATCCTCGCTAGACCCCGACGCATAATGAGAGACAAAAGGTCCCCGATGGACCCCGACGGTCCACGATGTATTCTGTCGTGTAGTGTGTCCAGATGCATCGTGTCTCTTCAACTCCCAACAACTAGTGCAACAGTCAGTAACCCCCGGCGGTTACGGTCAATGGCCTTGATAACAGACATTATATTTGTTGACTCCAGCAACCCCTGCGGGTAGACTTGGCCTATAAATAGGCATGCATCCATTGCATTCTCTACACAACAAACTCAAGCATTCTAGCATACACGCTCTCTCCCTCTCTGCATAATCTTCCCGTCGAAGCTCTGCCTCCGCCTTACTCTCGTTCGCCGGAGCTGTGCTGCTAGCGGTGCTGCTACTTCAGAGACGAAGACGTTTTATCTTTGGGGACGACACGCCAAACCGAGAGCACTACCAGGGCATATCTCGTCTTGCGAAAAGAAGACTCCTCGACTCGGCTTACCGTTTTCCACAAGTTTTTCCGTGTAATTTTTTTAGTTGTTTCCGTGTAATTTTCTCCTTGTTTTTTTTCCGTGTAATTTTCGCCCGGCAAGTTTGTATCTCAAAATCAACATCTGGCTTGTTCCTTCTAAGTCTAGCCAACTCAGTATGCTGTGTAATACCAAAAGAATTCCTAATAATTACTATCCATGTAATGTTAATACTTTCTAGCTACACCTCTATAATTAATTTGTAATATTCACCATTTTGACTACAAATATTATAAATTGAAAATACGTACTCCCTCGGTCCCAACCAATGTTTTAAAAACCGGACCGACAAGCAAACCAGCGAAGTTATTGGTTTATGGTTCAACTGGTCGGATCGGTCCAACCAATGGTCGGACCGTTTTACTGTAGCATATATAATTAAATATATATTATATAAATATCAAATTTATTATATAATAAAATATAGTTTAGATCAAATTCACATATATTTCTATATAATTTAGTGAAAATTAAAATATTATTAAACTTAATTGAGGATAAGTATAATTAAATTTTAGTGAAATATAAATATAATTATAAAAGTATAGTGTATGTATAATATATTAAAACTTATATTTAATTAAATATATACATGATAATATTCAAATTTACTGGGATAAATTGCTACTCCCTCCATCTCTCAATAATATGCACTCTTTCCTTTTTAGTCATTCGCATAAGAATATGCAGTTTCTAATTTTAGAAAGTCTTTTCTCTCTAATGAGGTGAGACTTATTCTCCACTAACAATACTTTATTTACTTTTTCTCTCTACCTCTCTCTTACTTTACCAATTTTACATTAAAGTTTATTAAATAACAAATATAATTAACATACTTTATTTACAATTTATCAATTTATAAAAATAATAACTAATCATAGAATGAATGAAAATTTATTCATTGATTATAAAAATAAATAAAGTTATTGTAATATCATAACAATTGAAGTGGTGGAGTGGTAATGGAGTATGGACTTACGTACATGAGGTCTATGGTTCGAATCCCATTTGACTCAAATTTTTGAAAAAATTACTAAGAGTTTAAATAATCGGTTCAACCGGTTGGCGGTTCTCGGTCGAACCAGCTGGTTCATTCGGTTCAAAACAGCCTAACCTCCTGACGGCTTTATATGGTAAACCAGACCAACATGAGCACCGGTTCGCCGTCGAACCGATCCGACCGGCCGGTCCAAACCTGTTCTTAAAACAATGGTCCCAGCTAAGTTGAGATAAAATTTTTGGGCACAAAAATTAAGAAATTGTGTTGAAAAGTAGGACAAAGGATTAAAGCCGGTCGAACAGGCCAGTTCATCCGGTTCAAAACGACCCAACCTCCTGACGGCTTTATATGGTGAACTGGACCGGCATGAGCACCGGTTCGCGGCCGGACCGGTCCGACCGGCCGGTCCAAAGCAGTTTTTAAAACGCTGGTCCCAACTATGTTGAGACAAAACTTTTTGGCACGGAGATTAATAAATTGTATTGAAAAGTAGGACAGAGGAATGAAGTTGGAAAGATAAAATAGAGAGTAAAGTAGATGGTGGAATAAAGTAAGAGTGATTAGATGTTTAATTTTTTGTTAAAAAAGGAAATGACTCAACTTAGTTAGGACATCCCAAAGAGTAATACAACTCAACTTAGTTGGGACGGAGGGAGTATATCACAAAATTACTTCACCAAAAAAGAGGAGAAAATACACATAAAATATTTAAAAGCTAAAAACCTTGAAAATAGTTAAAAATTAAATATCATAAAAAATATTCTCCCTCCTTCTCATAAAAATAGTCCACTTCTATTTTCGGTAACTTCTTTTTTCCTACTGAGATAGACTTCATTCTTCACTAACAATATCTCAATTACTTTTTCTTTCTATTGTGCATTAAAATTCGTGCAGTCCTAAAAGTTTTATTTTTAGAGCATCCACAGTAAGAATAGCCCAGACATAGCCTAGCCACAAACTCCTTCTGCCACATTATCAGCACTAAAAATCCTCCTGCCACATCATCAAAACAAACAAATAGCCTAGCCACATTACTCAAAATTATATAAAACAAATAATTAACAATCACACAAAATACGGAATTAAATTTACAACACAGATACGGGAAAATTCAATTATATTATTAAAATTTAAAAAGTACATTAATTAAAAAAATTACATTAATTTAAAAAAATTACATTAATTAAAAAAAACTAGCCTTCGTCTCACTCCTCGTCGTCGCCGCCTCCGTCGCCGTCGCCCCCCAACCGTGCCGCGACGGCATTCAAATCGGCTCGCATGCTCACGAGCATTGCGTGAAGAAAACTCTTCTCCTCGGGGTCAGTTGTCGTCTTCCAATCGGCTAAGGTCTTGGCCATCTGAGCCCGCGTTTGTTGTCGCGCGAAGAAGGCGAGATCGGCTGTCGACTAGCCAATAGGGGGATGCCGACTGGACCTCCTGGGACCCCCGGTGACCCCCCTCGATTCCCGTTGCGCCCGCCTTTGACCAGCCGGGCGAGTTCGGCGAGCGAACGATGGAGGAGACGGGAGCTCCTGAGCACCCTCGGGGAGGTCGTGGGAACCGCCGCTGCTGCCGTTCTAATCACCGGTATAGTTCAGTCGCTGCTTCTTCGGCCAGCCAGCGTCGACACCTCATAGCAGTTCCAGTAGGTGAACTCCTTATAGAGCCCGGGCACAGGGAAGGCTTTCTCCGCTATCCTCCTGCAGTCCTCGTCAGTTTGGCCACTGCTCTGCATGCGGAGGGCGTTGGCGTACAAGCCCGAAAATCGAGAGACCCCAGCCCTGATTCGATCCCACGCCTTCCGGCACTCCTCCCCGTTGCGTGGCCTCCCCTCCGGGCAAAATGCCTTGTAGGCTGCTGCTATTTTGGCCCACAAGTTGACGATCCTCTGATTGTTCGAAGTGAGGGGATCATTGCAAACACTCACCAAAGCCTTGGACAGCGCGACGTTCTCCGCATCCGTCCACTTCCTCCGTACCTGGCTGTCGTCATCAACTGGCTGCGATGACTCGCCGACCCTTTTTCCCTTCCCCTTGCCCTTCTTCTTTGGGCCGGCCCTACTCCCCCTATTTGAACGAGAGTTTCCAGAACCCCGAGAAGATCAAACCCCAACTCCTCTAAGGAGAAAGTCTCAAATTGCGTTAACTGCGTCTCCGATGGGGTCGATGTGTGCAAAGAAGCAGTCGAAAAATCAAAACTGGGGCGATAGACGTTGTCCCCCCCAACGTCCCCTGCGTCACGGGCTGCATCGCCGATACCCCCCGGCATCATCTGCATCCCCGGTGCCCACCCCGACATCATCTGCATACCGGGATGCATTCCCGGTACTCCCTGCCATCCCGGCATACTAACCCCACCTGCCATCCCGGGCATACTACCCCCGCCTGCCATCCCGGGCATCATCTGCTGCCACGGGTACATGTTGTAGTACCCGGGCATTGGACCCCATCCACCTCCCACGGGTACCGAGGGAGTTTGAGACCCGCTCATCACTGGAGTACCTTCGTTGTTGTTATCCATTTCGCATTGTTGCTCTTGTACAGAAATTAAGATAGAGAGAATACTCGTTAAAACAAGCGGTGCAAATGAAAATGACGTGCAAAGCGCGTATATATAGTGTTTCAAAAATTAAGTAAAAAAAATCCGCACGCCGATCGCTCGCTGATCCGGAGCCTGCAATGGCCGCCAGCGGATCGGCCAGCGCTCGGAAATCGGCGTGCGCTCGCCGATATTTTCGCCAAAATTCGGCTAGCCGGTTACAATGGTTCGGCGAGCGGACCGGCTAGCGTCGGGGATCGGCTAGCCGGTCCGCTCGCCGCCATTGTGGATGCTCTGTAGGATGAAGGGAGTAGTATAAAACTGCAAAGTACTATCTCTTAATTTTTTTTCAAAGTGTGTCAATCATCAGTTCGTGCATCTGGTGTTCCCTATTCAACATCGTCGACTTATCCTCCTTCACCAGTTTCCTTAGATGATGAACTAAGGTCACACAACTCATTTTTCCCATACAACTAGAGAATTCAGAGAAGGGTTTAGTGGGATTGGGATGGTTCAGTGCTCAGACTCTTCGAAGTCTTCCCGTTCGCTTTATTTTTGGCGCCTTAGTCCCAATCAGACAACTCTAACTATTTAGAGATGAGACGGGTTTATCTCCCGTCGTGTTGAGGTTGATGGATGCAGCTTCCCTGCTCGTGGAGTAGCAGCGGAAGCCAAGATTTTTGTTCTCTTTGGCCCCACTGCCCACAACTCAATTTCGGATTTTATTGAAGAAGTTCCATATGTCCAGAAACTTGAAAACCCTACTCTCCTCCTCCTAGTAGAAAAGGTCATTCGCCTTCGACACAATGTTGGCAATATTGTGGCCACTAGGCACATCTTTTGGGCATTGACAGAGATGCTAACTCTAAAATTACAATTGACACGTTACAATTACATCCACAATAATCAACATCTTTAGGGCATGAATAACCCCGTCCCTATTTCCAGCCACAAGTCCCCTCCACGTCATTATTCCTCTACAGTTGCGGCCCAGACCCCAACTCCTCTAACCCTGTAGGCCACAACTCGGGCCACAACTAATAAATGACACTATTCACAACTCCAACATATTTAACTCGTAAACGCAATTCGTTCAATAATTGAAACCGGAAAAATTAACATTACATTACTAGACGAAGCAAATTTAAAATACTACAAACCCGGGCCATGACTACTACTTCTTCATTTGGGCGCGAAGGTAGGCGATCATCTCACGGTGCAACTCGAGCTCGTCGTCTGACATCTTCGACGTATCCCTCGCTGTCAACTCCGTCACCTGGCTCATCCGCCATGTAATATTCATCTCCGACAAAGTGTCAGACATCTTATCTAGAGACGGATTGATCGGCGGTGGCACCATGACGAAGTTGCTCGCAGTTGCCTTCCCCTTTGCTTTCCTCTTTGCCGCCTTTGTTCCTATCGGGCGGCTCTGAATGCTACGAGAGGAGCCGAAGACGTCGTCGTCCGTCACGTTGAGGTCGATCGTCGGACCTCCATCGCTCGAAGAGTAGTTTTCGGAGGGGGAAACTTTGGTTCTCTTCGCCGCCCCAGTTGCCGTCTACTCGGCACTGCTAGTGTACTTTGGGCTCTTCTCGACGAGCTTCCAAACGTCGAAGTACTTGATAGCCTTCCTCCCGTCAGCGAAGAACGCCTCCTTCGCCTTCTCGATGAGGTCCGCCTCGCTGTACACGCTCGGCCACATCCGGACTACGTTGGCCCACTTTCCGTTCCACTTGCTCATATCCGCCTGGACCCGGCCCCAATGCTTGCACAGCTTCACGTAGCTACGCTCGATCGACCCTTTAGGACGGCCAGCGTTATACTTCTGAGCAATCCGCTCCCAGAAAGCCTTGCTGGTCTGCTGGTTGCCGATGATAGGATCCTCGGCGACGTCGATGTAGTTCCTCGCAAGCCACATTGTCTCTTGCGGACCGTTCTTCTTCGGCCCATCCTCCTCGCCGACCTTCTCCTTGCCAGGCTCTTGAGTGGGCTCCATCTCGCTGATCTCGAATTCATCGGTGTTGACCGGCGATGTTACATCAACGTTGCTACCGACTCCCGGACTAGGCTGTGGCTGCGATCGTTGCGACCCCGGTATGTACCAATTGTTCGAGTTAACGAACTCCTCCATCTGACGTTCATCGCTGTTGAACCAATCCATTGACGTCGAAATAAAGGGTATAATATAGATTGAAATGGAATGCACGTAAGATTGATGCACAAATGGAATGCTCGTATTTATATACACAAAATAAAAAAAATAAATAAATAAATTGGACTTGCGGCCCAGCCCGAGAGCGTGTAACACTGGGCCGGGACTCGCGGAGGCAGCCTGTCCCCCAAATAACGCCGTCCCAGGCCTGGCCGCGGGACGGGCACCAGGCCGGGATCGCGGTACGGGGACCGGCCCAGGCCGTGCCGCCTCCTCCTCCAACGCGCGGGACGGGCAAGGACTCGCGATTTGCGGCCCGGCCCCAAGCGTTATTCATGCTCTTATAGAACCCGCCCGGCTTAAATGATCTCATCATTGAATATCTAGTGGAACGTGAAACACACTTTTTTATATTAGTTATATAATAAAATGTGATTAAAGTGAGAATTAGTAGAATGTGAGATCTAGTTATCATTTGAAGTATGACAATTATTTTGGGACGGACCGAAATGGAAAATAGTGATAATTATTGTGGAACGGGAGTATATAATTATACAATAATCACTATAATCTATTTCAAGTCGAACATAAGATTTCCTGATTTAAAATTTGAATTTACTAATCTACATATTCCTCAGCTGTTTAATAAGAAAAAAACTGTTCCCGGCGTCCAAGAAGAAGGAAAAGCGAAGGCGCAACAACTCAAAGAGAACTGCAAATGTACGCAGCCTTCATATTTCTACTTCTTCTTAATCTCATCTATGTGTTTTTTAGTCTGATTAACTTTGCCTATATGTGTGAATGTCTGTGCTTTTCTTCCTGAATGTGAATGATAAAATGCAAACCAAGATTGTGCTTGATTCTGTGATTTGGGTGTAAAATTGTAACTCGGTAGCAGGAACCTCTTCCATCACACCCGAAATTTCGTCAATTGGATCCTAATGGCTGCAATGTCGTCAATTGTATAATCGTTTCATTTTTAAAAAACCCTGCTGTTTTACATTTTGATAATCACTATTCATCATAAGTATATTCCCTGTATTCCTTCGGGCAATTAAATATGCTCTCCATAGTATGGTTACTTGTTTAATTGAGCTACAAGTATCCATCACTTTTTCTACTTTCTTAAGTTTGCCTAGCTTAAATCAAATCTTTGAAAATGAGACTGGTTATTTGTTTACATAGAGAAGTCATGTCAGGCACTACTACTTGGAGTGGATCTTCTCTCCACAATATACAAGAAAACCTTCTTGTTGTGATGGATTTATTTGTTATTCACTTATCCCCTGCTTGTATGGTTAAAGTCAATGTGCTACCCATGCTGGTTGTGCAATTTTACCTAATATACTGATGGACTAGATTTCCAAAAATAATTTTGAGTTTTTGAGCAAGGTTGAGTATGAAGTGGGATGTAAAGCTTATGAAGTAGTATGAAGCTTTCTTTGATTTGTGAGCCAATTTCCCTCATCAGTGGATGATGTATGGAATTTTGTTTATGCAGCTGGCATTATTGTTTATGACTTCGCCGATTGTCTGGACGTTATTATCAGGACACACTGCAGGATTTGGCATCTTGGTATATACCTGGCCGTCACTGCGAGGTAGATCAATTCTTAACTTGATGTAATTCATTTTTTTTTCTTGGATTTCAGCACCTTGTGTTGCTCTTCTTTTCTCTAATCCATTTTTTTTTCCTTTTCTCTTGTAGAAATTATTCTAAGAGGGGTATTGTCCTAAGATTTTTCTTTATTTATATGTGGTAGCTTGTGTGTAATTGTTACGACTTGCAAGAAGACACATGCGAGTGTTTAAGTTTTTTTTTATTAAAAAGATATTTAATTACTATGAATTATTTTTTAATGGATTTTAATTCTGTAGAACAGTAAAATATAGATATAAGCGGAAAAGTAAATAGACATAGTAGAGAAAGTAGTACTGTATTTTGTGTATATTATTACTCAACACAGGCCACATATATATAGTACAAGAGACTAAGCTAGGCTATGTCACATCACCGAGGTGAGACAGAATACTAATATTCTTAACACTCCCCCTCAAGCTGGAACATCTATATTGGCCAGCTTGGTACAAAGTTCTCAAAAATGTTTTTCCTCAAACATCGGCAGCAATAGTAGTAGCCGAAACTATAGGGTAGTAGTAGTTGCAGCTGTTGCATAAGTAGAGCTGCAAGGCAGAGTAGTAGTAGCTGTTGCAGAGTAGCAGCTATAGGGCAGTAGTAGCAGATGCAGAGTAGTAGTAGCAACTATAGCAGAGTAGAAGATGCATGGTAGTTAGTGGCATGGTAGTTAGTGTCAGTTGTAGCAGAGTAGCAGCTGGACAGTAGTTGCAACTGTAGCAGATGCAGGTAATAGTATCTGTAGCAGAGTAGCAGCTGTAGGGCAGTTGTTGCAACTGTAGCAGAAATAGTAGATGCAGGCATTTACAGTTGCAGCAGAGTAGCAACTGATGAGCAGAAGTAGTAGATGCAACGTAGTAGTGACAGTTGTAGCGTAGTAGCAACTGTAGCATGAGGACAACTGTAAGAGTAGAATAATAACTGCTGACAAGAACGCAGGTAGATAAAAAGCAAGTAAGAGCGCAGGTAGATAATACCGCGCAGAGCAACGGAGCAGGAGTTGAACAGCATGCAAATAATAGCGCAGAATACAGCAACGTAAAAACCCTAGTTTGGGCAGAGTAGCGGAGTAGAGCATAGCATAACTGTAATTTCAGAAAGAGTGGTATAGCAGAACCATAATAGTGCAGAATGCAGCAACGTCAGAAACCCTAGTTTGGGCAAAGAAGAGCAGTTGTGCAATATAGTAGTGGTAGAAACCCAAATTTGGGCATAATAGCGCAGTAGAGCAGAACAAAACATAATTTCTGGTAGAGTAGAGTAGAGTAGTGACGGAAGAGCAGAGTGGGGACAGTAAAGCGGGAGGGAGCAGAAACCTTAATTTAGTTCTTTTTTTTTGGAAACCCTAATTTTCTAGAGACGGATTCGAATCCGCTCTGATACCATGTAGAACAGTAAAATATAGATATAAGCGGAAAAGTAAATAGACATACTAGAGAAAGTAGTTGTAATAATGGAGTGCTCATTTCAGTTGGAAGAAGAAGGCAGAAGAAGGTAAGCTCGGCTAGAAGGGAGTTCGGTAAGCTCGGCTAGAAGGGAGTTCGGTAAGCTCGGCTTTGAGCTGGAACTAGCCGAGAAGGAAGTTCGGTCTTGAGCCGAGAAGGAAGTTCGGTCTTGAGCTGAGAAGGGAGTTCGGCCTTAAGCCGAGAAGGAAGAAGCAACCTAGCCGAACTAGCCGTTGGAGCAGCAGTTAGTTAGCTGAGATGTAACGGTTATTCTTCTTGTTTTCTTGATTCTTCTTGTAGTTAGTTAGTAGCAGTTGCTACTTGATTGTAGAGCTTTAAATAGCTCACAAACCGTGTATGTAGTTTAGGAGTTTTATCAATAAAGAGTTTTCCAGTTTCTCTCCAAGATTATCATCTTCAATACTCAAAGTGTGAGTGTGTGTGTTTCTGCATTGTGTGATCTCATACAACAGTGAGTGTGTGTGTGATCTTCTTTAGTGTGTGAAAGCCTTGTGTGCGCAAATCACAACAAGTGGCGCCGTCTGTGGGAAGGGATATTGAAGCTGATTTGCAGAGGATCAAACGGTTTCAGAGATGGCAGCAAGGCTTGATGCAGAAAAGTTCACAGGCAAGAATGATTATAGCCTGTGGAAGATGAAGATGAAGGCGGTTTTGATTCAACAAGGCTTGGCCGCAGTTCTTGCAAAACCAGAGGAGAAAGGAAAGGCTCCAGTGCTTGATGATAAAGCTCAGGCAAAGATGGAGGAGATGCAGCTCAAGGCACATTCTGCTGTGATTCTGTGCCTTGGAGATAAGGTCTTGAGGGATGTTCAAGAAGCCAAGACTGCGGTGGAGATCTTGGACAAGTTGGATGAAGCTTACTTGGCCAAATCCTTGGCTAACCGGCTGTATCTCAAGAAGAGGCTGTATGCCTATAGTTTTTCTGGAGATAGGTCCATCATTGAGCAGCTAGAGGAGTTCAACAAGATCATTGATGACCTGAGATCTGTTGATGTCAAGATTTCAGATGAGGATAAGGCCATTCTCACATTGAATGCCTTGCCTAGCTCGTATGACCAGTTAAGTGATGCAATTATCTATGGAAGAGATAAACCTATCACCTATGCAGAAGTCTATTCAGCCTTGGTGGCCAAAGAACTCCAGAAGACAGCCAACAGAGGCTCTGCAAGCTCCAATGTTCAAGCTGCAGAGGCCTTGAATGTGAAGAAGTTCAAGAAGCAGAACTTCAAGAAGAAGTTTGAGGGCCCTAAACCCTCAAGTTCTGATGCTCAGAAGGAAACCAGAGCTTGCTATTGGTGCAAGAAACCTGGACATTTGAAGAAAGATTGTCATGCATGGAAGAGAAAGATGGCCTCTGAGGGACACAACCAATCTGATTGTGTGGAGAGTGCTGATCCCCCGGCTCAACTCATGAATATTAGTGACAGTGGGGTCAGTCATAGGTGGATTATGGACTCAGGGTGCAGCTTCCATATGTGCCCAAATAGGAGCTGGTTTCATTACCTTCAAGAAGCAGCCGGCACTGTGGTGCTGGGTAATAATCACATTTGTCAGATCAGAGGAATAGGGAAGGTAAAGCTAAGCCTACAAGATGGCTCTATAAAGATCCTAACTGGGGTGAGGTATATTCCAGAAGTGAAGAGGAATCTCATCTCATTGGGAATGCTGGAGCAGAGAGGGTTCACCATATTGATGAGTCAAGGAAAATTGTTTGTTAAATCTGGAGATGCAGTGATGATGGAGGCTGACAGAGAGCATATTCTCTATTATCTGAAGGCTAAGGCTGTTGATGGAGAAAGCAATGCAGTGTCAGATGATTCCATAATGCTATGGCACAAGAGATTGGGCCACCCAGCTGAAGGAAGCTTGAAAGAGAAGGGTATGAAGAGGCACCGTACTGTTCCTGGTAATCCCCAGCAAAATGGTGTTGTGGAGAGGATGAATAGGACAATCCTAGAGAGGGTGAGGTGCCTACTTCTTGGTTCTGGTTTGAGCAGCAGGTTCTGGGGTGAGGCTGTGTATACAGCAGCCTATCTTATCAATAAATGCCCATCTACTGCCCTGAAATCTGAAACTCCTGATTACATGTGGTATGGAGCTCATAGTGACTACTCAAAATACAAGGTGTTTGGGTGTGCAGCCTATGCTCATGCTAGGCAAAGTAAGCTTGAAGCGAGGGCTCTGAAATGTATCTTGCTGGGGTATCAGAGGGGTGTTAAGGGGTATAGGCTCTGGTGTATTGAGCCCGGTAAGCAGAAGGTCTTGGTGAGTAGGGATGTGGTGTTCTTGGAGGATCAGATGCCATACCTGAAAGATAAGCTGGACTCCAGTGAAGATGAGGGTGATTTCTTCAAGGTGGAGCCTGTGGGGGTTGGCCTAGGAGCAGGTGGAGTTACTGACTCAGGGAGTGAGTCTGATTCAGATAAAGAAGAGGCTCCAACTCAGGGCAACCAGGCTGGTGAGTCTACATCAGACTCTATCAGAGATTATCAGCTTGCAAGGGACAGAGTTAGAAGAGAAACAAGGCCACCAACAAAGTTCTCTGATGTTGTGTATTATGCTCTGTGTGCAGCTGAAAGTATTGATGGTGCAGATCCACTCACATATAAAGAAGCTATGCAGAGTAAAGATAGAGAAAGATGGATTGAAGCCATGAATGAGGAAATAGAGTCTTTACTCAAGAACAAAACATGGATTTTGGTGGACAAATCCAAGCTGAGTACAGATGGTAAGGAAAGGAGGCTGGTAAGCTGTAAGTGGTTGTTTAAAAGAAAGATTGAGACCACTGATAAGGATAGAGTCAGGTTCAAGGCAAGGCTGGTGGCTAGAGGCTTTACACAGCAGGAGGGAATCGATTTCAATGAAGTGTTTGCACCTGTTGTGAAGCACACTTCAATTAGGATCCTATTGGCTGTGGTGAATCAGCTTGACTGGGAGCTACAACAGCTTGATGTGAAGACAGCCTTCCTCAATGGAGATCTAGAGGAAACTATCTTCATGGAACAGCCAGAGGGCTATGTGAAGATTGGAGAAGAAGGCAAGGTGTGCCTGTTACAGAAAAGTCTTTATGGACTTAAGCAAAGTCCTAGACAGTGGAATAAGAAGTTTGATGCACAGATGAAGAAGATTGGCTTCTCCAAGTCAGAATATGATGATTGTATTTACATCAAGAAGGCAGGCAGGACTCCCATTGCCTACCTATTACTCTATGTGGATGATATGCTACTTGCAGGGCCTTCTATGACAGAAATTCAGAAAGTTAAACAAGATCTGAAGTCAAGCTTTGAAATGAAGGATCTAGGAGAGTCAAGGAAGATCCTAGGCATACATATTCAGAGAGATAGAGGCTGCAAGAAGCTGTGGATGCTGCAAACTGACTATATTGAGAAAGTTTTGCAGAGATTCAAAATGGAAAATGCAAAAGCTGCATCAACTCCTCTGTCCCAGAGTTTTAAGCTTTCAAAGGAGCAGGCCCCTAAATCTAAGCAAGAGGCTGAGGAGATGGAGTCTATTCCTTATGCTAGTGTGGTTGGAAGTGTTATGTATACTATGATCTGTACCAGACCAGATCTGGCACATGCTATCTCAGTGACTAGCAGATACATGGCTGACCCGGGGAAGGAGCATTGGAATGCTCTTAAGTGGATATTGAGGTACATGAAGTCAACCAGTGGCTGGGGAATTGTCTTCAATGGCTGGGAAGGTGAATCTGAGGAGGTTGTGCAGGGCTATTGTGATGCAGACTATGCTGCAAACCTGGACAACAGAAAGTCCCAAACAGGTTATCTTTTCACCATGTTTGGAACAGTAATCAGCTGGAAATCAGGGTTGCAAAGTGTTGTTGCTCTCTCAACAACAGAATCAGAGTATATAGCTCTCACTGCAGCTGTACAGGAGAGCTTTTGGATTCAGGGAGTGATTTCTGACTTTGGTTTTAACCAAAAGACAATGGTGATTCATTGTGACAGCAGCTCAGCTATGTGCTTGGCTAAACATCCGGGTTTTCATGAAAGGAGCAAGCACATAGACATAAAGTTGCATTTTATTAGAGACGAGATTGAGAAGGGGAGAGTGAAGGTGATTAAGATTAACACCTTGCACAATCCGGCTGACATGCTAACAAAGTCTCTAGGTAGAGACAAGTTTGATCATTGCAAGAAGTTGATCAATGTTTGTGCAAGAACTGAGATGAGCCCTCAGGTGGAGAATTGTAATAATGGAGTGCTCATTTCAGTTGGAAGAAGAAGGCAGAAGAAGGTAAGCTCGGCTAGAAGGGAGTTCGGTAAGCTCGGCTTTGAGCTGGAACTAGCCGAGAAGGAAGTTCGGTCTTGAGCCGAGAAGGAAGTTCGGTCTTGAGCCGAGAAGGAAGTTCGGTCTTGAGCCGAGAAGGGAGTTCGGCCTTAAGCCGAGAAGGAAGAAGCAACCTAGCCGAACTAGCCGTTGGAGCAGCAGTTAGTTAGCTGAGATGTAACGGTTATTCTTCTTGTTTTCTTGATTCTTCTTGTAGTTAGTTAGTAGCAGTTGCTACTTGATTGTAGAGCTTTAAATAGCTCACAAACCGTGTATGTAGTTTAGGAGTTTTATCAATAAAGAGTTTTCCAGTTTCTCTCCAAGATTATCATCTTCAATACTCAAAGTGTGAGTGTGTGTGTTTCTGCATTGTGTGATCTCATACAACAGTGAGTGTGTGTGTGATCTTCTTTAGTGTGTGAAAGCCTTGTGTGCGCAAATCACAACAGTAGTAGTGTATTTTGTGTATATTATTACTCAACAGAGGCCACATATATATAGTACAAGAGACTAAGCTAGGCTATATCACATTACCTATGTGGGACAGAATACTAATATTCTTAACAAATTCAAATAATACAGTATAAGTAGTTTACTAAAAATATTTTTTTATAAATAACATAAATCATACTACTAAAACGTTACTTAAAAATAGCTTAATATACAATATGATTTCTTGTTCTCATGTTTGTATGATAATCCATAACGGTTGATGGTGTTTGCATAACTATATTTATTTATACTGCATAGGACGTTTAGGTGTCATTCGGTTGGCATGACTCATTATCATATAATTATCTACCTACAGGGACAGATCTAATGTGCAAGCAGGAGGGGCAAATGCCCTCCCTCGAAATTTCATATCTATGTATAAAATCTATTATAGAAAAAAAATTAATATTAGTTTCTTCTTTAAATGTCCCTCCTCAAATACTTCAAATATCATCACGTGTATTTTTGTCCCTTCAATGATTATTTTCTGGATCCGTCCCTGTCTACCTAGGATTAAGTTGTGGCATTATTTTAGTTGGGGTAGGTGACAATGACTTATTATCATATGATTATCCATCTAGGACTAAGTTGCGTGATTCTATCTCATGAACCAAACATAATACAATTCAATCATGAGATATGATCTTTCAAACCGAACATGGCCTTAGCGTATTTAAATTCAGAAATATTAGAATGTGGCCTTATAGTTTGTGATGGGTCAAGTTTTGTAATTGATTGAATAGACACAATCTGGATTCTCTATTACATATTTACATTTCATATTATAGTATTTGTTTAATTTATATGTTTGATTTACATTTTGCGGCAATATAGATCAACATAAACTATGCTAGTAATTACAAGGCTGTCTTTGTAATTATATTTCATATCCATTCTGTTATTTGATTTTCCGCAAAGGTCTCAACCATCACATATTTATTTAGAGTTATCACCTCAAAAGGAAATTAGTGGTGGTAATCACCATGCAATATCAACAAATCTCTTCTCAAAGGGAGGGAAAGTGCTGTTAAAAACTAGTGAAGGAAAAAGAGTCTGGTTTAGAATAGGTCCATGCTGATTTTGGCAGAATGGAGTTAAGCTTATGAAATATATTTTTTTTATGTCACTTCCAATTTTCAAGAGCTTAAATTCCCCTGCCAAAATCTGCCGCATGCCTTTGACATTTGAGCTAAAAAAAAGAACTTCTCTTTATAACAAAGAAAAAGGCATGTATGGGTGGCTGGTTTTGGTTAAGATCTGATGAAATCCAAGCCTGTTTTTTTTTGTGAAAGGAAATACAAGAATCTCGTTTCAAAAGAGTGCTCATCAACCACTTGATCTTTTTCTTTCAATTTCAGTTTGGGGAATTTCATTCTAAGCTATTCCTCAAGATTTTCAACTTACATACTTGTAAATCTTGTTGCCATTTCCATCCTCATGCATCCCTCTTGTTGATTTTTTTTTCTTTCTTTGAATCCTAGAGTTTATCTTTTAGCTTTTGTTATATGGTTCAAGAAAATATTTGCTCTTGAACCAAGATCCTTGCTTTGATTCTTCTTCCACGTGATCTTTTTTTCTTTATTTAAAAACATCTACACTTTGTTCTTCAAGGTCTACCCCATTTCTGATCTTTTCCTGGAGAACTAGGTGAGAATAGTTTCTTCATCGTTGTACGTTATTCCTATGGATAACATTACAAATATGTATATATAAGATTCTTATTTGAACATTTTCCGCTACATGTATAATAGTACATGCATATGTTTGCACGTGTGCATGCATTTGAATCGTTAACGTAGGGGCGTTAGGAAGGACAGGGGATTTGAACAAACATGAGTATCGTCATTATTTAGTTAAATTGAATGGAGTAAGTAACTAGTATTAATTTGGATTTCTGTTTGTATCTCCAGATACAAGGCTAGTTGTTTATACACCTGGGGATGGCTAACTACAGCACAGTGATGTCCGAATCAGAGATTGCTTCACTAAAGAATGCACTTTGTGCTCAGCAGAAGCTTCTGCAGAAACTGTACATTGAGTTGGATGCAGAAAGAGAAGCTTCTGCCACTGCAGCTAGTGAAGCTTTATCTGTGATATTGCGTCTACAAGGAGAGAAGGCTGCGGTCAAAATGGAGGCGGAGCAGTATAAGAGACTGGCGGAGGAGAGGATGTGTCATGCCGAGGAATCTTTTGCCTTGATTGAAGATATGATCACTGAGAAAGAAATGGAGGTGGCTGAGTTAGATTATCAAGTTCAAACCTATAGGTATCAGTTGATGAGCATGGGTTTCGATGTTCCTTCTGGTGATGATATGAACATTCCTGAAAACCTTTTGCATAGAAACGAATGTGTATCGGGAGAAACATGCCTTCACTTGAAATGCAAGAAGGCTCTGCTCGATTTAGAAGGTTCCACTAATGTAGATGTAGATGTAATTTCTAAGCCGATAGAGGAGGAACAGTCAGGCCAGGAAACAAACGAGTCGTTTGTCTCAGGTTCAGAGAGGAAGCTTGATGGCTCAACTCATGAAGGCATGTTTTCTTATGCCGAGCAGATAAAGGAGCTAGATCTTTTGGTAAAAGATATGACAGGAGCTAACATAACAGGCTCTGTTAGTGAAGCCCTGAATCCAGCCATTTCTAAAAAGCCAAGTCTATCAAATCTATCTTCGTATTCAGGAGATTCATCACAAGACACGAAAGCTGTTCATTCCCCTTGTCCTCCAACGGTACATGATGTCTTTGAGGTTCCGCAGGTTGACCAGTTACCCGTGTCTTATGAAGCCAGTGAGATCCTTGAGATCCGAGATCAAGCTCAACCATCAAGCAAAGTTTGTCAAGCTAGCCAAGATCCGACTCATCCTGAATCTGTCAAAAAGATTGCCAAAAATGAACCTGACTGGCTGAAGAAGCTACTGGACTCAACTGACCACGACAAAAATTTATGTAAACCAAGTGATATTGCTGCTATTGATCGAGGGATTGTCCAATCTACAGCAAGTGCTGATGTTGCTTCTGTCCAACCAAGAATACGTATTAATGTATCTGAATCCAATTTAGATCAACTTGAGAGGCATCCAGAGATGCAGCCACAATCTTCGGAAAGAGAGGAAGAGCTGATTCTGTTGAAAGAGATCTGGAAGAAACTGAGTTTGTTACAGGATCAGATTGCCATTCAGAAAGTGAAAGCGAAGAAATCTTTCCCTGCAAACGACGAACCATCCTTGCAACCTCTAGCTGAGGTACTCATTTCTATCCTTTCTTCATTGCACATTCCCCGTTTCTGAATACTTGTTTTCTGGTCCACTGATAATGCAGATGATGGTCTCCTTTTGGCTTTGATGAAGAAGTGAATCACAGAAATCTGACATTTGTATGTGAGAATGTCATGTCTTTCTCTGTCTTTCTCTGGTTCACATGTGTATATTCTACCTCACCAACATCTGATTTGTTTGTAAAAGAATCTTCACTTACGATACTGTAGTCCAAGGCGCGGTTGATACGATCTGCCCAGCTGAAGAAGCGTATTGCCAGCTGCAAGATGCTCACTTTGTACAGATTCAGTTGTATCCACCCTTCTTATTTTTTTTTTCTACTTACAGAAGAGAGTTTATTTCTATTTTTTAACACTTTCTGATGTATACGCCTGTATCTGGAAAGCGTTTTCGTTGTTTTCAGCCACGATATTTGGGTTGCTGTCATACGATGTAATTGTGTAACACCCGTTGCGTTACACAAGATGCTTGTTTTATACTACTGATAATAGTTTTCCAGTTTCCGAATTGGTTATTCACTATTCTTGCTGCTTTGTTTCTGTTGGTTATGTCAGGTTTCAAATATTGATATTTCTGTTTGAAAATATAATTCATGTCTGGTTGAATTCTGTTGGTTATCGTTCAATATCTGTGTTTCCCCATTATGTTGCAATACACATTCTTAGACGAGACACAACGTGTTCTGCATTTGCTCCATAGTTCCGGCATCCACCCGATGCCTCTTGGGTGAAGCTAAACACAAAAGAAACCTTTTCTACATCGATTCTAGAAGTTGGTGGTGGAGGCATTGTTCGTGGTTTTGATGGAGGTCTTCTGAGGGCCTTCAGTACTCCACTTGTTGCGGCGTTGAGCTTCGAGTCGAAGCTTCTGACTCTTATTCAAGCCTTCTCGCTAGCTATGGAGGGGACTCATCACACATATGGATCGACTCATCTGGACAGTTTGGTTCTGCGGATTTCAAACATTCTATGGTTCAAATTCGCAGCATGATTGCATAGCGGCAGGTTCGATACTCACTACAGAGAGAGAAACCTTGCTGCCGACTTCCTTGCAGGGAGTTGGGTCAGACCTATGTCCTGTCCTTATATGATTCGATTTATGCGTCTCGGTTTCTGAAAGGTGCTTGTTAGAATGGATCAGTTGGGATATCCTGATTTCCGCTTCCGACGCAAAGACGTAGATTTACTAGTTTGATAGCATTCTCACTCCTATTAAAATACTCATCTTTCTTTCTCTCTCTATTTTAATACTTACATCCACCTTTTCTCTCTCTAATTAAACACTTTAACCAATAACTCCTAAAATCCCGTGCCGGCCAAGAAATGTGTAATCTTAGTCGGGACGGAGGGAGTAGTTCTTATGAACTCTATTTTCCACTCTGGCTGCCTGTATCTAGTTATTTCCAAAAGTGATCAAGCAAGTAGCTAGAACATGCAAGTTGGTTTGTTTTCATTCACAATAAAAACCAGTTGATTTGAAAAAGCAGTTTACATTGTCGTGCGGAGATTTGTTAATGTTCATTTGGGATCTTACCAGACAAAAAGTATGCTTAGCTAGATCACCTACTTTCATGACTGCATGCTGCATATGCCGGTGAATATTCAATATTATAACTGACTCACTTTCCTTTTTAATTTATCCCAACTAAGATGACTCATTAATAAAAATAGAAACACATTTATTTCTATTTTTATGCTCTCTCTTACTTTATTCTCTCCACTCAATACACAAAATTAATTTGCATAACATCCCGTACCGCCCAAGGGAGGGGTCATCTTCCTTGAAACGAAGGGAGTATTTTTCTAATATTGACCCAAATTTAATTTCTATTTCCTCTGTTCATAAAATAATACTCCGTATTTCATTTTACTATTTCAAAAAAACAAAAATACCATTATGGATGGTTTTATAAAATTTTGTAATACCCGCTACTTTAATTGCTCTAGTTTTAGGAGTTCCACCTAACTTTGAAAAATGTGTCACTCTAATAAATAGATCTCGTTACTCTTTTGTTGATATACTTAAGTGAAAATGTGTCACTCTAATAAATAGATCTCGTTACTCTTTTGTTGATATACTTAAGTGAGGATAGTTCACGAAGCAAAAGTAAAGAGGGTGTCGACGAACTAAAACATTTATATATCTACTTTGAGCATAACAAACGTCGAGAAAGAATATGAAGATTACTTTCCCAAACTAAAGTGTTCGCATACACCTCAAGCTACGCGCTAATTTACATAATTAAGTGCATGAGTTTATGAAGTTAAGAAAAGAAATTATGACTAAAAATGCAAGAACATAAACAGCGGGCCTTTTCTTTTCAAGCACGAACCACACCCAAGACCCGTTAGTCCGGCCCGTAGGCAGTGGGCTGTCGGCCCGAAGAGCAGCCCAATAATTTTTCCTCCTATGACTACCACCTACAATGAATAAATACATAAGAAATTAAAGAGCTCTTATTAGAGGAAAAGAGACAACCCTTCTTCAACAATGGAAGGACCAAGGACATACCCAAGAAGGTAAGTCAATGCTTGCATGCAACACAGCTCCTACTCCCAACAGCTTCTGCCTTCTCTCCAAATACTACCTGCAACAATCCAACAAAGTGTTTAAATGCAAGAGTACATGTACTCCAAAGATAGAAACAAATCGAACTAAACAAAGTAGGATGAAGATCATCAAAAGGGATTTTGCTGCAATAAGAAATCAAAGGAGGAGCTCAGTCCATTTGATTCACGAGTACATCTTATGTACTGCCTTACAAACAGCCAACCATTCTGAATAAAGAGCCAAGAGTTATCAGGTTTGATGCCTGCTAATCCCACCACAATCTGTTATACAAAGATTCAACAACAAACAGCCTATAAATATGAGAGTCTCCACCCTATATCTCTCCTTTACCACTTCAGTCAGAAATCAAGAGAGAGTGAGTTTTGTGAAAGGGGCAGTGAGTGGAGCTAAGCTAGCAAGAACCCATCAGTTTCTTTTCCCAATTTATCACCACAACAGGTAACCACACTCCCATCCTTATATCTCCATACATTTCACACTTAGAATAGGAAAGCATGAACCATCTTAGAGGAAACCTTGCAGCATGCTAAGATTTCACATAACAGTAGCAACATTGTTCCTCATCAACTCACATTATATTTTTTTTTAAACATAGCTTTTGCAATAAACTACAATGAACAATTGAAATAAATCACCTCCTCCAATAAGAAATAAATCTATAACAGCAAGTCCAAAGAAGTCTCCAATGCTCAAATTACAGATTGTCACGGACTTAGCTCAGTTTTTTTTTTAAATAACTACACTAGGGAAGAATGGAATAAAGAACTTAGCTTAGGGGGAAATGTCCGTAAAGCTACTGTCGTCGAACCCAACCACGGCGATGCCGACAGATTGGCTGCCGGTAGAACTCTGACTGCAACGGCGAGAATGCAGAGTACAGAACGCCGGCGGAGATAGCCGCAGGCAGAACTGCAGCTCGATGGAGGGTACCGGCGACCCTGTGACGCCGTGGAGCTGCAACCGGCGACTCGGGTGGAGCGGCGATGTAGCCGAGAGAAAGGAGGGCCTTTTTCTTCAATTGGGGAAAATCATGATTTGAGGTGGTAGTATAGTGGTTGGGCCTGATTTATTGTTTTACTGGGCCTACCTAAGGATTTAAATAGAGAAGTGGGCTAATTCTTTTAATGATCTAAGTTAAGCTTGGGCCTAGACTAATGAAAATGGGATGGTATTATTGATTAAGTTGGAACTGGAGATTGGTTTCGATTAAATCTTGGACCGTCAAAGTTAAACGTTCAATGAGAGGGATTACTAATTATCTCCGCGATGGTGAATAATCTCGGATTTATTTCAGTGCTTCAACAAGTTACTACTTCCAAGGTTAAACAAATAATTTCTTAAACCTCCACTATTAATTAAATCTCCTGATTTAATTAATGTTTGAGGATCCTAGAACCTTTTTTCTAGAAAAATAAGAGAACATGCACTTAGGATGCATTCACGTTAGGTTTATTCAACTTCTTAAAGCCTAATTTAAGTATACTTTATTTTTCTAAAGGGACGTGTTAAGGACTTGATTCCTCAACGGTGGTCGGCGGCAAGCTGCTCGTCGATCCAAGAAGGCTTCCGGCGTCCTGTCGTAGGATCGTCGGAAATTCTAGCTTCTCGCTGAGCGCGGAATTCCTCCGTCGGGCAGCGGTGAACTAGATTATAGAATGATTCACGTGCTGTGGGCAAAATGCTAAATTTTATTCATAATAACGTTTGATGAACATAGCCCTATTTATAGACTAAGGACCCTAGGGTTGGTTCGACGCCTAATCCTAATTTATCCCGGGAAAGAACCAACAAAGAAAACCCGAAATGCTAAATTACCATAAATAACTAAAATAAAATATTAATGACTCAAAAACATATCAAAAATAAATAGCAAGGAAATAATTAACACGACTCCTACTTGGTGACGAAGTCACCAAACTTATCTGGCTGCTTCACGTTCCTCTTCGGCCTCGACATTGCAATAGATGGCTGCTGCCGCCGTTCATCCTCCTGGACTGCCTCTTCTTCCAGCGCTGCTTCTTCCTCTGTTCCCGGCGACGCTTCCCCGACTTTACTGGAGGCTGGAGCCGGCTGACTTGGGACCGTATCAACCCCCCCTCCGATAGCAAAATCCTTGTCCTCAAGGAGAACGTTAGGAAATGTACGCCGGATCAACTCCAATGGCTCCCACGTAGGTGACTCCGTACCATCCGACCAACGAACCAGCACATGCTCCTTAGGCTCTCCCTCATGCCAAAGCACTCGCCTGGCCAATGCTCTAGTTGGATACACCACCGGTTTATTTCCACAAAATTCCGTCGGCAACGCTATCGGCTCGCTGACGCCCTCCCCCTCTACAAAGGCCATTAAAAGGCTCACATGAAACACATTGTGGATCCTGCTCCCCTCCGGAAGGGCCAGACGGTACGCCACCTGGCCTATACGTTCCAAAATTTTAAATGGTCCATAGTAACGACGCGCCAACTTGGCCGACAGAGGGCGCGCCACCGAATGCTGGCGGTACGGCTGCAAACGGAGAATGACCATATCACCGGTGTTAAACTCCACATGACGACGATGCTTATTAGCCGACTCACGCATCCTTTGCTGCGCCCTCTCCAAATTCCTGCGTAACGCCACCAAAAGCTCCCCCCTCTGAGTAATTAGATCAGCAACAGAAGGTGGGGTTCCCGCCGACGGTCTGGCGAAGATGAGGCTCGGCGGGTCGCGCCCATAAAGGGCTTTGAATGGGGACATCCCCAATCCTGCGTGATGGAAGCAATTTAACGCTAACTCCGCCCAAGGTAAGAAATTAGCCCACTTGGACGGGCGATCCGCCGTGAAGGCCCTCAAATACTGTTCTAACCCCCGATTGCGGACCTCCGTCTGCCCGTCAGACTGCGGATGATATGCCGTGGAGAAATTCAGCTTTGTGCCACTTAGGCGCATTAGATCCTTCCAGACTTGGTTCAAGAAGACGGAATCACGATCTGACACCAAGGTTTTTGGAAATCCATGGTGTCGGACGACCGTATTAATGAATAGATGTGCCACCTTCAAGGCCTCAAAACGGGTCGGCAGGGGCGCGAAGTGGGCGTACTTAGACAAGCGATCCACCACTACCATGATCGTTGTGTATCCTAGAGATTGCGGTAGACCCGTGATGAAATCCATCGAGACGTCTTCCCAAACCTGAGACGGGACCGGCAAAGGTTGCAGCAACCCTGCAGGCTTTTGCGTTGAGTATTTTGTAGTTTGACAAACGACACAAGCCTCAACAAATTTTTTCACATCTTTCTTCATATTCCGCCAGTAAAACCCTGCTGCCACACGCCTCAAAGTTCGTTCGAAACCCGGGTGCCCCGCCGACGGAGAACAATGGTACTCTGTTAGAATGGGCGTCCTGCCCGACGAGCGTGACCCCACATAAATCCTACGGTTGTAGTAAACCAGACCATCCACAAGCGATAAGTGAGGTGGCGCACGCCCCTCCGCAATATCCGTCACGATCTCGCGCATCTCGGGTGACGATCTCATCTCGTTTCTCAACAATTCAATAAGTTGGGGAACCGGCTGAGCTGCAGCCGCTAGAAGATCGCAGCAGCGGTCTGCCTCCCTGTCCGCGGCAGCCCCCTCCTCATCGTTGACCGTGATGTCTGCCGTCAACGACTCCTCTCGGCGAGACAGAGCATCTGCAGCTTTATTCGTGCTGTCTTTTTTATATTCAATCACAAACTTGTATCCCATCAGCTTGCGAACATACAACTGCTGGTCCGGGGTTTGAACTATTTGTTGAAGTAACTCTTTCAAGCTCTTTTGATCACTTCGTATGACAAACTCTCGGCCCAGTAGATATTGGCGCCATTTCTGAACAGCCTCCACGATAGCGTATAATTCTTTGTGATAGGTCGAGGCCACCCGCCGGCGAGGGCCCAATTTTTTGCTGAAATAGGCAATGGGATGATTGTCCTGCAACAAAACCGCCCCGATGCCCAAGTCCGAGGCGTCGGTTTCTACGCAAAAAGGTCGAGTGAAATCGGGCAGTCGGAGAACTGGCGCACGTGTCATGGCCAACTTCAAGTCGTCAAAACTCGTCGACGCTGCGGAGGACCATTCAAATGCGTCTTTTTTTTAGCAAATCAGTGAGTGGGGCTGCAATTAAGGCATACTGAGCGACAAAGCGGCGGTAGTAGCCCGTTAAGCCGAGAAAACCCCGAAGTTGCTTCACATTCTTTGGTTGGGGCCACGCTGTCATTGCGTCAATTTTAGATGGGTCCGCCTTGAGGGAACCGTCGCTGACCAGGTGACCGAGGTACTCAACCGTCGAGCTACAAAACGAACATTTAGAGAGCTTGACGAAGAAACTGTGCTCCTGTAGAACACCCAGGACCGCTGCCAAGTGACGAGTATGGTCCCCGGCCGAAGGGCTGTAAACCAAGATGTCATCAAAGAACACGATCACAAACTTTCTTAGCAACGGTTGAAAGATCGCATTCATCGCGGCCTGAAATGTGGATGGCGCATTCGTGAGGCCGAAAGGCATCACCAAAAACTCGAAATGGCCGTCATGAGTACGAAAGGCCGTTTTAAAAACATCTGCCTCGTGCATTCGGATTTGATGGTATCCCGAACGCAAGTCTAATTTGGTGAAAACGCGAGCCTTGCCTAGCTCATCGAAAAGCTCATCCGCTGTCGGGATAGGAAAGTGATCTGGAACAGTTGCGTTGTTCAAGGCGCGATAATCAATGCAGAAACGAAAAGAGCCATCTTTCTTTCGGATTAGGAGAACCGGGGATGAGAACGGGCTGCTGCTCCGTCGGATAATGCCCTGATCCAACATGTCCTTCACCTGTCGCTCAATCTCATTCTTTTGGAAATAAGGGTAACGGTAAGGTCTGACATTTACAGGCTTGGTACCCGGCAATAGGTGAACCCGATGATCATAAGCTCGTGTCGGCGGCATCTCGTTGGGTAAGCCAAAGATCGGGCGAAACCTCTCTAAGACCTCCAACAACTCTGGCGGAAGACCCGGGGGAAACGTGTCAATTTCCGGTGATTCCTGCTCCAACAGCATGATTTCATAACAATCAAGTAGCTCGTTTGCAGGTAACATTGCTACCAAAGATTTCAAGCTGATACGTTGCGGAGGGGGCGCAATTCCCTTCCACGTGACTGGTGTTTCCCCCTGAAAAAATTCTAGGGTCTTGCCCGCAAAGTCTGCAGTAACCTTCCCCAATGACTCGAGCCAGTCCATACCCAATATTATATCTGGTCCGTGCACCGGTAGGATGTGTAAGTCGACCGTGAAAACCGTGCCTTGGACCTCCAGCCTTGTTTGCCGTGAAATGTGGGAACACAACAATGCCTCGTCATTCCCCACATAGACTCGGAAGGGCCGAATTGTGGACAAAGGTAGGTGCAGTTTCTCCGCGATCCTCGGATGCATAAAATCCCTGTCGCTCCCCGTGTCAATGAGGATGCTAACTTCCTGGTCCTGTACTAACCCCACCACTCGTAGCGGTCGAGATCGGCGACCCCCATTCATAGCGTGTATGTGTGAAACATCCGCCCCGACCGGTTCCTCCAACGGGGACTCCTCAGTCTCCTCCTCCTCGTCCGCATAACAGAGAATGCGTTGTCTGCATACATGACCGATTACCCACTTCTCGGGACAGTGCCAACATAGACCCAATCTGGATCGTTCCGACTTCTCTGCTTGAGATACCCGTACTAAAGGTAAGCGTGGAATCTTCTGGCCCCGATTGGGCTGGCTCGACGTGTGGGGGGTGCCGAGGGAGCCTGAGGCGTGGGTTGCGCCGAGGGGAACCCTGGCTGTCCTCGGGGCTCCCGATTCTGCCATGGTCTGCGCGAACCTGTGGTTGTGCCCGACTGATGGCCACGATCCGCCTGGATGTCTGCCAACTCCAATGTCAGGGCCATCGCGGCCGCAAGCGACGATGGGCGGTGCAACCGAAGGCGCTCTTGCATATCCGGTTTGAGGCCAGCTACAAATAGGGTAAATAAGTCTGATTCCGGGACCCCTTGCACCCGATTGAGGTATTTTTCGAATGTATCATGATATTCCAGGATGGTTCCCGTCTGAGTAAGTTTGGCTAGAAGGCCGTAATAGTTTTTAAAACTCTGTCTGTCAAAACGATGACGGACGTCTTCCAAGAACTCATGCCACGTGACAAACTCGTTGTTTGCGGAGTAATTGAAAACCCACTCTGCCGCCGGTGGATCGAACAACATTACGGCGTAGTGCAGGCGCTCCGCATCGGGCATCATAACGTGGTCGAAGTAGTACTGAACCCTCGACACCCAATTAGTAGCGTCCGTCCCGTCAAATCGTGGGGGGTGCATCTTAACCCGCTGAGGTTTTTCATAGCCCGTAACGTGTGACTTGTAACGTTGCGGTGGATCCCAACATGTCGCGGGGCGTGCGAAATTGTTCTGTCGCTCCCCTTGAAACTCTCCCCCATGGCCCATGCGGTTCCTGTCCTCTCGCCGTGGCCTTTCTTGGAAACCAAGATTAGGGTTTCCCGGTTGAAACCCTCTGTCGTTCGGTCTTCTTCTTCTGTTCTCGTCCCACTGCGGATCATCTCCATCGTCCAGGCCTATCCGCACGTCCGAAACGCGCGTGGGCGCTAGGGTTTCGAGTTTTCGATCGGCCTCCTCCCTCCATACGTCAAATTGATCGAGTTTCTCGAGGACCCGATCCAACTTGTTGCTCACGTGATCATCATGATGGGTTTCGTCCATCGTGCGTCCCTCCATGTCACCGTCGTCCCCTGACGAACGGTAGTTCCCGCTACCATCGCGGCGGCCTCCGAAGGGTGGACGACCGCCAAACCTATTGACCGGGTACGAGTCATTCCGACTCGGTCCCCAAACGGACTTCCCATTGTTGGTGTAACGTTTCATGAGTATTGGATGAAAGCACCAGATGTTAAGGACTTGATTCCTCAACGGTGGTCGGCGGCAAGCTGCTCGTCGATCCAAGAAGGCTTCCGGCGTCCTGTCGTAGGATCGTCGGAAATTCTAGCTTCTCGCTGAGCGCGGAATTCCTCCGTCGGGCAGCGGTGAACTAGATTATAGAATGATTCACGTGCTGTGGGCAAAATGCTAAATTTTATTCATAATAACGTTTGATGAACATAGCCCTATTTATAGACTAAGGACCCTAGGGTTGGTTCGACGCCTAATCCTAATTTATCTCGGGAAAGAACCAACAAAGAAAACCCGAAATGCTAAATTACCATAAATAACTAAAATAAAATATTAATGACTCAAAAACATATCAAAAATAAATAGCAAGGAAATAATTAACACGACTCCTACTTGGTGACGAAGTCACCAAACTTATCTGGCTGCTTCACGTTCCTCTTCGGCCTCGACATTGCAATAGATGGCTGCTGCCGCCGTTCATCCTCCTGGACTGCCTCTTCTTCCAGCGCTGCTTCTTCCTCTGTTCCCGGCGACGCTTCCCCGACTTTACTGGAGGCTGGAGCCGGCTGACTTGGGACCGTATCAGGACGTCTTCGCACGTCGAGTAAGACCAAGTCAAGGAACTTTCAATTAAGGAATTAAGCTTTTGAGGTGGGCATTTCCTTTTCAAAATATAACTTTTAGTATGATTTTAGTGAAAATTGCTATACATATTTTGTCATGCCATGCTTTGTTTTATGAATACCTATCTGCTTGGCTATGCCAATTATGTTGAATCAAATTCGGGTCCCAATAGGGCCGCAAACCCTACTCGGACTAGTGTATACATATGGGGATCATGAGCTAGCTTTTGAGTTGGTCGGTCCAGTGATTGTCGTGGAATGTGGTCACATTCTCGGTTCACATACGTTTCAGATATGGTATCTATGTTATGCGATTGCACAATCAATTTTATGAATAAAAGGAAATTTTAGTGAGTCGGGCTTTTTAACTAAAACCCCGTGCTCAGTCAACTATGGCTCACAAAATTTAAACGAAACTTATGATTTTTGGCAATGTGCCCACTGAGTATATCAAGTACTCAACCATGCATGTTTCTTTTCTAATGCGCAGGTTGAACGTGGGCGAGGGGCAAAGTGTTGAGCAATGGCAATAATAAGTAGTACTAGGATGCCCAAAGAAGTGTGTCTTCACACATACTTCTTTGTCTTGGTCTCTTCCGCTGCACTAGTCATTTTGTACTAAGACTTCATAAACCTAGTTATCATACTCTGATTTTGATTGGCCATGTACCACTTTCGCATTTGAAACTAATGTTTAAACTTGACTCACCATTTATGCTTATCTCTTTCTACCTTCAAGTTTTATTTAGTCGCGATATAGTCACGCTCACTATCACTAGTAAGACGTGGCCGTGACAAATTTACAAAGTGAAAAGGTTTTCTTACCAACTGGGTCGTTTTTCATTTCTTTTATTAATGTACTACTCTCTATGTCCCTGAAAAGTATGAACTGCTCCCTCCGTCCCATAAGAATATGCACTCTTTCCTTTTTAGTCCGTTCCATAAGAATATGCACTTTCTAATTTTGGAAACTCTTTTCATTCTAATGAGGTGGGACTCTTTCTCCACTAACAATATTTTAATTACTTTTTCTCTTTACATCTCTCTTACTTTCCCAATCTCGCATTAAAACTTGTGCCGAACCAAAAATGCATATTCTTTGGGGACGGAGGGAGTATTTCGTTTTTAGTCCGTCCCTGAAAAGTATGAACTTTTTAATTTTGAAAACGCATTTCTCTCTCATAAAGTGAGATTTTTTCTTTATATATCCCTCTTACTTTACTAATTATGTGTTAAAACTCGTACCAAACTAAATATTCATATTTTTTAAGGACGGAATACGAATATACGATGACTACTCGAGGTGAGTGGCTTCGCACATGAAGAATGGGGCTCACTTTAGTTGGGCTTATAAGCCATCATGATTATATAACCTCTTCCTCGGCCAATAGCGATGCTATTAAAAAGGTTAACAGTAACACTAAGTAATCATTAAAAGGGATCGTGCAATCAATCATCCTTATTTTGTTGTCTTATTTCTGCAATTATATAATCTTATAGTCTATGAATGTCTTTAATTAACATCAGCTCAAGCACTACGCCCTACCCTTTTTTGTCACTAACTCCGTTCTTAATTAGTGATTTGAAGAATTCTTTATAGGTGTGTGCTCAGATACTAACTTTTTACGGTAATAACTAAAAACTATTAAAAATATCAACACAAAGACATAAATTTATCAATCTTCTTGTGTTGATAAACTTATGTCTTTGTGTTGATATTCAAATTTACATGTTATATTGATATAATTATATCTTTGTGTTGATAATTTTAATACACAGAATCGAAAGTTATTACTGTAAATTAGTTAGCACACTAACGCAACTCATTCTTTATATATATAAAGAGAGAGTCACATTATATACAAATCAACCCCTTAGCAGAACTAGAGACCAAATTAGAGCTCTTAGATCTAGATTTTGATACATGAGATGACATGATGTAATGAAAATTTTCGCATTCATTAGGTAGCTAAATTACTTCAACTGAGGGTCATTCTTGTCAAATTATATTCATAGTTTATTAATTTATTCTAGTAGGTTTATTACTTCATTATAGTGGTTAATTACTTCATTCCACTTTGAATATGAAATCATTTAAACTTTTTGCAAACTTTAAAGCGAATTGATTGTATGAAGTGTTTTAAAATGAAGTTATTTTTTTCTTTATTATGATTTATTCATATGTCAATGTTGATGAAGTCATAACTCCACTGATAAAGTTATAACCTCACTTAATAAGAGAGTGAACTGAAGTATTAACACACTTGAAGTTCAATGAAGTAAAAACCTATTTTGACGAAGTGATATACTTGTTAAATGAAGTAAATGCACGTATGAATGAAGTAGTGATCACTCTTCCTCATCTGTTCCAGAATCATTTAGACTAATAACCTAGTTGAATGAAGTGATGGAACTATTTGAATGAAATAATAGAACATAAACATGAAGTATAGACCTAGTCAAATGAAGTAATATAGAAAAATTAAATAATGAAGTAATAACCTAGTTGAATGAACTAATAATCTAATTGAATGAAGCTATAACCTAGTTGAATGAAATAAAATAGAAATATAAATAATGATGATTTCCACACTGCTCTGCAGTTTCTTCATCTTCTCCGCCACTGAGAGCAGCTACTACAGCATCCTCTCTAGCCCATTTCCCTATGGCCCCCATAACCTCATCAATTATCTCCTTCTACATCTCCTTATTCACCATTTTTCCAATGTTGAACATCAAGTGCATCACCATGTTATCCACCATCCTCCGTGTCACCACCTCCCAATACGCCTTCATCCTTATCTTCAGATCGTATGACACCTACACCATATCCGTGTTCACGCCATACAGATGCGCGATCAACCCGAAAATTGCCACGAATCTGCTCCATGAATCCATTCTACTCATCAGCTTGTTCTATGATGTTGTGCCATTGCAGGTGTAATCGGAGAGCTTCTCCATCTCCACTAGATCGGAGATCCACTGCAGAGTGTTGCTTCTTCCTCGACTACGATGCGGTGGGGCGGGCGAGCCCGCGCACCGGAGGTAGTTGGCGTGGGGGATGAGTGAGAATTGTAGAGAGAGAGAAGTGGGTTGGGTTTGGGAAGATAGGAAGAGATGCATATACATTAAATGTATAATATTTGATCTTCCAAAATTACCCTTTTGTTAATAAAAAATCAGATAATAATAACCATTAGATGCGATTAATGGGTGGATGAGATTTGGTCTGTAGTTCGGTCTTTAAAATTGGTTCGACATTAGAGTCATATATTCTTTTACTCTCTTTATCCCATTTAAATAGGTCAATTGAAAATAATACGAAATTTAGTGAATAACTAATAAAATAAGAGAGAATGAGAAAAAATAATTGGAAATAGTGTAATGGGTGTTAGGACCCATAAATTATAAAATTAGTTAAAATATAAAGCTTGAATTGATTATTTTTGTAAAATGCAAAATTAATACTCCATATACATACCAATTATTAAGATATTAGAATAATATTTAATGTATAAAATAAAATAAAGCAAATTATGCATTTGTATTATTGAGTAACACAGGCACGCATCATTGTATATTTAGAAATGCATTACATTACTCCATAAAATCATGATTTTTTTTATAATTATTTTTTATGCAAAACACATGATGATATATGTGTATTATATTACTAAATTATTTTAAAAAATTAATACTATAAATGAACATATTATACGTACATAATTTTTTTAAAATATATGCGTTCTTGTAATATAGTGATACATTCTCTTCGTTCCAGATTACATGTCTAATTTTTTGATGACCCCGACTTTGAGAAATTATGGATGAAAATGGTAGTGGAATAGTATTACCTCCGTCCAACATTAAGTGTCGTATTTAGCGTGAACGCAGATTTTAAGAAATATAAACAAAAGTGAGTTGAATAAGTTAGTAGACAATGTATCTCACTTATATATATTAGTTTTATAATAAAATGTGAATAAAATTGGTTGATGGAATGTGAGGTCTACTTACCATTTATGGTAAAAGTGAAATGTAACTCTTATTGTGGGACGGACCGAAATGGCAAAATGTGACATTTAATGTGGGACGGATGTAGTATTAGTTTTATAATGCAATATTAATAAAATAAATTAGTGGAGTGTAATAATCATATACTCACTCTGTCCGCAATTAAGAGTTCCTTTTTTTTACATTTTGGTCCGTCAGCCAATTAGAGTTCAAATCATTTTTACTATATATGGTAAGTAGTACCACATTCCACTAATACCACTAATATTCTATTGTAAAACTACTATTTAAAAGTGGGACATATATTCTATTATCTTTTTCTACTCAATTTTCTTTTTTTTTTAATTTACACCAAATTTAAATGTGCCTCCTAATCACATATAAAATACTCCCTATCTCATAAAATAGACTGCAATTTTTTTTTGTTCGTCCTATAGAAATAGTCCATATCCATTAAAATTTTCTCTTTTCTTTTATTTTATCATTTATGTATTCCACCATCCAATATACTGGAGTACTATTTTAACTACTTTTCTTCTTCGAGCATCCACAATAGCACGTCCTAGCCAATAGGCTAGCACTAGGACAGCAAAAAATACCTCCTGCCACATCACTAGGACTTCCCACAGCCTGCCACATCATCAGGACTTCCTGTTGGAACATATATACTAAAAAGTATTTTTTGAGTTTTTTATGAATTTGATAAATTACTTGTATATTGTAAACTCTCCTCATTTAATGAGAATAATAAATGTTTTCTTCATGCTGTGTATTTTACTTTAATGGGTATTGACCGTCTTTAATTATATTTAAATATATGATTAAAACGGCGGAATGTAAAATTAGTCTAAGTCTTCTACATTGAAGGATGGGTCGTGGAACAGGTCATCATAGTAGGTGACCCAACCGGAACCTAGTAGAAGTAAAACATTTTCACAACCTAGATAGGCTTTGGCTACCTATCGTGAAAGGTTGCAATGTCCATCTGAAAGTCGTCTTTACCTTGAGAATGACTAGTGACACTGGTGTGGTAGAGCATTGAAAGGATCTAAAGTATAGACATGTCTTTATTGCTATCTACTGAAAGACGATGTCTTGGAGATTTAATATTTCTTAATCTTTGTAATAATATAGGACACACGTTATTTAATCATACGCTACTTTGACTTATCAGTAGGTGCGGGTTTTTCGTAACCCAATATTCCTGATATATTGAGAATAGTAATTGATAACTAGTATGGTGTCAGTTTTATTATTACACTGAATCGTGTGCCTTCGCGGTTTGACTATATCCCCAAGAGGTGTTCGAGAGAAGTTCTATTATTTGGAAACCCGGCCGGTTTGGATTTAATCCGAGAATAATAGAAAAGCAAAGTATATTTTAATATACATCTCGTACTAGACAAACTCTTGGAAATAAAAAGATGTTAATTAATTTAAAGTCTGTAGCAGACTACAAATTAATTAATGGATATAGAATGTTTTAAACACGGGAAATAATATATTAAAGAGGTTAACCCGGATTGCTTGTAATCACGGATTGATGGGCGGTCAGTATTTCTTCGATAGTGGCACAAGAAATATTCCATTGGCCTTATATTGAATTATGGGTTATAATTTATTTAGTAAAGAAGGTCCAATAGGGGAGGCCTAATCCAAGCCCCATAGATCCCTAACCTAGCCCATCACAAACTCTATAAATAGGGATGAATGAGGCGTGATAAATATACACAACATATGAAGTGAAACCCTAGCATCCACACCTTGGAATGTTCGGCCCTCTCTCTCATAGAGGAATTCGAAATTCGTCTTTTGTGTGTTCTTGGCATTTTTGTCTTCTACTTCAAGATCCTTATTATTTCTAAGAGATTTCTCCCACAAGGAATTTAGATCTAGAGTTGGGTCATAGGTTAGAAGATCATTGGTCTTGCAATCACAATCAAGCTTCAAGATCTACACGTGAAGATGTAGCAAGCCACTTCGATTCTTTGGAGAATTATAATTGTAAGTATTCAACGGCATAATTTAATTCTAAATTATGTGATTAATTGTGCAATAATATGTCTCTACATGTTCAAGCATGAAATTAAAGCGATCCACATAATCTCCTAAATAGATTCTTTTGTGGATTTATTTAATTTGCAATTTCTACTGCGATATCCCCAACACTTCCCACAGCCTAGTAATAGGCTAGCACTAGGACTAGCCGACGCCCTAGCCAAGCAAACAAATTCACAAATACGTAAATTAAAAATTCGACACGAATACGGAGAAAGTGCAATAATAATTTCATTAAATATAAAAAATTTACATAGTACAACTAAAAAAAGTCTAGTAAACTTAAAAAAAACAACGATTCAAACAAATTACATTTTGGATATCAACGTGCAATCCTACACGCCTATAACTCTTCAATTATATCTTGTTGGAGTCGAATATGAGCTTCTTGTTGGCGCATATCAGCAGATGCTTGGACCCTTTTGGCGTCCCCCCGGGGTATCCCCATTCGTACATTGGCGGTAGCCATACGTGGCTTGGATCGGCAATATCTTCAGCGGCCCAATCGCGGCCCAATCAGTGAGTTCTGGATGTTGTGCATGATAATACATGCGTACATGACATCGACAATGCAGTCAGTATAGTATACAGGCACTGTTCGTTGAAAATGAGTGACGATTGGAGGACGTTGACGTCATTGTTCGATCCGGCTATCCCAAAATACGCATGCCAAATCCATAGTCATTAGTTAGCTACGGCCTCGAGGATCATCGTGAGATTCTTTCCTTCGAAGTCGGTTGTGTACATCCCTTTCCAAGCGGTGGGGCAGTTCTTCCACTCCCAATGCATACAATCTATACTGCCCAACATTCTGAGAAAACCATGCACTCTCTTGTGCATATCCATAAGACCTTGGAAATCGTTAGGGGTAGGCTTTCGAAGATACCTCTCTCTGAGTATGTGAATGATGGGCCGGTAGAAATGCTACAGACACTTGCGGGCAGTAGTCTCGTCTATGTGAATGTACTCGTCGAACATGTCGGCCGCGCCTCCGTAGGCCAACTGTCTGATTGCGGAGGTGCACTTCTGTATCGGTGAGTGACTGACTCTGCCACTCGCATCCTTCCTGAATCAGAAATGCTTGTACCGAGACTCTAAAGCCAACACGATACGCAGAAATAGCGGTCGATGCATCCTAAAACACCGCCGGAAAAAGGACTCCCCAATTACTGCGGCTCCTCGGCGAAGTAGTCGTCAAACAACCGTTGGTGGGCAACGAGGTGGTCTCGGGGGACTACAACTCGATGATGGATGGGGCGAGGGACCGCCAGCTGCTCCTGTTGGCGCAAGTGCTCTTGCACCAACCGATCTATCTTCTCGGACGTATAGCCCACAACTCTTCGTCAATTCACCTCGACGGATCAACATCACCATCATGAGCCATTTTGTATCCACAGAAGAAAAATGAAGAGAGGAGGAAGAGAAACTCGTTAACACAAGTGGTGGGGATGAAATGAAGTCCAATGAGTCGTTTATATAGTGTTGAAATTAAAAAAAAATAAAAAGAAACAAAAAATGCCGCTAGCCGATCGAGGGCCCGCAATAGTGGAAGAGCAATGTTGTTCTCGTTCGTCTCGTACGCCGAGTCCAATAGCGGACGTCTGCGACGCCCGAGCCGCTAGCCGGTGGCTAGGGCGTGCGTTCGCCCGCTATTGCGGATGCTCTTATTTCTACTATTGAAATAATCCATATCCATTCAAATTTTTCCCTTTTCTTTTACTTTATTATTTATGTGTTCCACCATCTATTATAGTACTGTTTTAACTATTTTTCTTCTTCTTTCTTATTTTACCAATTAGTCTATTTCTAAGGTATGGACTTTATATTTATTTTAACCGAACTTTTTTTGGAAGCGGGCGAGGGAGGCTGTTGTCATAGGTATTCAGGGGGGCTGAATTTGAAAAGGATGAGAAGTTAGGCAATTGAGGCAGAAAATGGCTTGACTGCTTGATTTTAGCAATTTTTATTAAACATTAATCAACAAATGCAATGATGATTAGATTATCAACTTGATGCAATTCAAACACAAGTGGATTGAGTAGGCCAAAAGTTTTATCCATTCATTTGTGTGCGTGTCACGTACGGATATAAAATCAAGTGCGTGTGAAATTTCAATTCTTCAAAAATATTACTAAGCCAGTTTAATTTTGTTTAAACATAATTCTACCATATCCAACATAAATATCTTCAATATTCACATGCATAATGCATTGATACTAGCGCTAACAATTTTCGATACGATACTATACGAAACCGGATGCGAATACATACAAAATTAATAGGTTTAGGTTAAACCTTATTAGGTTCGTATTTATATTGATTTGATACATTAGGAACCCGACAATTTGGTTGAGTTAGGGTTGGGTCATAGTCGGGTCACTCATTAAAACTTAATATTATAATTTTAATTATGTTTAATTATTCTTTTTACGAATATGGAGTACTATATATTTTCTATATTTAATTTTTATGCTTGTGCAAATTAGATTTAAAAATCAGGTTGACTCCCGTAATATTAAATTTTAATCATGTAAATCAGATTCGTGTAATATCGTCAAGTTTTAATTATGTAAATCTAGTTTGGGTCGTTATTAGCTTATTATTATGTCGTGTCAACATATTATATCGTGTCATTAACTAGTTCGTGTCATGTAGTTGTCGTGTTCGATTTCAAAGGTAGCAGGTCAGATTTATGGTCGTGGTTAGAGTTTCCTTAAAAGACTGTTTAGGTATAGGGCTTATTATGTCGGTTAGCATGTTAGAGGGTCGCATTTAGATAAAGAAGTTAGTATTTTAGGGTTTCTGTATAGAAGGTAGGAGCTTCAAAACCCTAAACTAAATCACAGAGAGCACTATGCATGCAGTAGTAGTATTGCATTATATCTTGCTTAATTAATCATGAAAGATTGCCTTGTGCAATCTGTCGTTTTAAGTACAAGTGAGTTGGGTAGTTCCAATCTTCCACCACCCAAATCAAATTAGATTTAATAATTAATTAATGCTCTTAATGGTAGGCTCAAACAGCCAATTAAGAGACAAAGTGCCATTCCATATAGAGATAATTAATTAGTGCACTATGCAAAGGATGAGTTTCCCAGCCACGACTAATCATAATTAAGCTCATTAATTATAAAAAGCTTGTCACTGATTAAACAAAGATTAAGCTTCTCATTTGCTGATAGTGATGCATAAATCATAATATATGAACAACCAAATATACTTTCTCGGGATTTAATTTCAACTCAAATCTTTACACATCTCAAACTAAATGATAATAATAATCAAGAAAAAAATGTCTCGATCATCATTTGTATCAAAATTGTTAGTGTAATTAAAATTTAAAAAAAAAAAGAATCAATCCGTGTGTTCAATAAGTAAGGTTGAAGGAGAAGAAGTAACATAGTGCTTGAGAAGAGTGATCTCATGCGCCACATCAAGCATGCTAGGCCTAGCTGAAGGACTATACTGGGTGCATATTAGGCCTAGCTCTACGAGCTCCAAAACGACGTCGCTCCACACCTTCCTCTCGTGGGATGTGAGGGCGCGTCGCGCCATCCTTGCCACGGCCTCACCCACCATCGGCCCGAGCTTGTTAGGGTAATGGCTCTTCACCCATTCGTGCATGCTCGACCCCTCGTGGAACAGAACATCGGTCGGCCTCTTCCCCATCGCGATCTCTAGCACCAGAACTCCGTAACTGTACACATCCCCCTGAGGCGAAGCATGCCTTCCCATCCCATATTCTATTGAGACAATACAATTATAATTAGAAAAGTTTAAAAAATTTAACGAATATAACGAATGTAACAAACAAACTAACTAACTAACTAACCTACCTGGAGCAATGTAACCAACAGATCCACATAATAAACCATGAGTGGAGTCGTACGATGCTGACTCATCAACGCAGTTGGCTGCAGTCTCGTCAACGCCTTTGACCAGTCTGGCTATGCCGAAGTCCGCTACCAGAGCGGTCATGTCGTGATCGAGGAGTATGTTGCTAGGTTTGAGGTCGCAGTGGACGACCTTCACGGGCGCGTAGTGGTGCAGGTAGGCCATACCATGCGCCACGTCGCAGCATATGCCCACCAGCATTGGCAGGTCCAATTCCATTCCCTTCTTCATTCCATCTGCTGGAGGATACAAATGGTCCTCCAGGCTCCCGTTGGGCATCAACGGGAGCACGAGGGCCTTGAAGTCCGGGCGGCTGCACGCCGTGATGATCCTGATCAAGTTCCTGTGCCTGGTTCTTTTCAGAACCTGGCACTCCCTCTTGAAGCTCCCCCTCATCTCCCCCGCCGTCTTCGGGTTCAGAACCTTGACCGCGATCCTCGTGTTGTCGTCCAGGACGCCCTTGTAGACCTGCCCGAACCTGCCCGACCCGATGAGGCTCGAGCTGCTGAATCCGCCCGTTGCTTCTCCGAGTTTCCGGCAGGAAATTCTCGGATACTTGATCTCTTCTCTGCCTTCCTCCTCGTCCATGACCGCCGCCGCCGCCTTGGCACTGATCACCCGAAACTGCATTTTTCTTCTCATCAACAACGGAAATCCAACGACGCAGAAAATGGGAGTGATGAGCAGAGACAGCAAAATCGCCATCAGGAAATGACGAGCTCTTTTCCTGCGGCAGCTTCTCATACCCTGGATCGAGCCGCAAAGCTTTTGATTGCCAAGGAAGGATTCCACAGTAAGCGCCACGAACGAGCCCTTGCTCGACACGTTCCCTCTGAAGCTGTTGTAGGAGAAGTTGAGCACCTTCAGAGAAGCAGAGTCCTGCAGAGACTCTGGTATCTCCCCGGTTAATTGATTGGAGGAGACGTCAATTTCCCGGAGATAAGGCAGGCTGCCAATAGCCCCGGGGAAAATCCCCTCCAGCGCGTTGAGAGACACGTTGAGAGTCTCCAGGGCGATGCAGCTCTCCAGCTGCGAAGGCAGGGCGCCTGACAAGTTGTTACTGGACAGATCAATGGCGAGCACCATGTCCATTTTGCTCAGCTCCAAAGGGATGTTTCCGTGTAACATGTTGCTGGAGAGGTTCAAATACAGCTTCAAGCTGCTTAATCCGGCGACCTCAGCCGGGATCGTCCCGGATATTCTGTTCCGGGAGAGGTCAAGGATCTCCAGGTTGATGCATTTTCCGAGGCTGGAAGGGATGTAGCCGGTCAGCTCGTTTTCGTAGAGGAGAAGCCTTCGTAGCTGTATCAGGTTGGCGTAGCTCCCCGGGATTGCGCCTTGCAGCTTGTTTTTGGAGAGGTCGAGTAGTCCTAAATGAGGCATGTTGCCTAGGGAGGCCGGGATGGGGCCGGAGAGGGAGTTGTTTGACAAGTAGAGACGCTCAAGCTTTGCCATCTGGCTTAGCTCGGCCGGGATGGTCCCGTTCATGAGGTTGCTCGAGAGGTTTAGTAGTGTGAGGTTGACAAGGTTGGATATCTGAGGGGGGATTTCACCGTGGATGAGGTTCGTGTCGAGGTTGATCTGGACAAGAGCAGAGAGGTTTCCGATGATGGGAGGCATGGCGCCTCCGAGGTGGTTCCCTGCCAGATCGAGCTCTTGCAAGTTGGGGCAGGAGTTGAGAGAGGCGAAAAAGGGGGCGAGGTTGGTGTTTTTGTTGTGGCTGGAGAAATGGTTGTACGATAAGTAGAGGAATTTCAAATGTGTCATTTTGGTTAGGATTGTGGTTGGAAGCTCTCCCTCGAATTGGTTGGACTCTAAGTCGAGCCACTCGAGTTTCGTTGAGTTTGATAGCGATTGGGGGATTTCTCCGGCTAGGCCATTCGACCAGAGTAGAAGATATTTGAGTTCAGAGAGCGCGCACTGAGGGAGTTCCCCGTTGAGGGAGTTGTTGGAGAGGTCGAGGTATTGTAGCGAAGACGAGGCGTTGAAGAAGAGCGATGCCGGGATTTCACCATCTAGTTTGTTGCTGCCGAGGTTGAGGTAAACTAGTTGGTTTAGTGATCCCACTTGGGAGGGGATGTTTCCTTGGAGGGAATTGGATGAGAGGCTGAGCTCTTTGAGGCGGCCGAGGGAGCCTATTTCGGGCGGGATGTGCCCGTGGAGGAAGTTTCCGGAGAGGTCAAGGATCTCGAGCTGGGAGAGGGCGAAGAGGGCCGGGGAGATGGTGCCCCGAAGAGACTTGTGGCTTAGGTTGAGCTCCACAACTCTGTTTTTGGTCATGTCGCACCCGACCCCCGACCATTCGCATAAGGGTAGGCCGGAGGTGTTCCAATTTGCTAGGGCATGTCCGGGGTCGCTGGTGACCCCGGACATGAAGGAGAGTAGTGGGACGCGCTCGTCTAATACTCGAGCATCGTTCGCCGAGTGTAGCATGTACAAGACTATGGTTGAGAAGAGAATAGACACTTTGGAGAAATCCATGATAGGTTTGGATATGGAGGGAATGGTGAGAAAATGTGGCAAGAAAAGATGCACATCTCACAGTGTTATAAGGTGGTGTGACAAATGTTTGAGATGTCCAATGCGAAGGAGCAAAAGGGGTTTTGTAATATTTTATTTATTAGATTGATGCCTAACTGCCGTTGAAGGGTGAATGAGTTAGTATGTTTTGGTTGACAATGGAGGATTGAACACGTGGGAAATGGAGGCTGACGACGTGTGTGAAGCGTTAAAAGAGTTTGGGTGGTTTACATGTCATTAGGCCTAATGTAGGTGTGATTAGTGGGGGATGAGTTGTTAGATTTGGAGATAAACTAGCTTTTAGACTTTCACTTCTTGGTAAAACTTTTAGTCACGGTTTGAGGATAGGATGATGTGGGAAAACTTTCATTTCTTGGTATCTATATTTATGTTTTTTATTTGTTGATTTTTTTCGTGTAGATGTAATTTGGTAATTAAATGAAATTGGCAATATTTCGGAAAGAAGTGGGAAGGGGTCCTGTGGTCCTAGAATTTTATTAGCAAATTCTTAGTTTTCATGGTTCCCGCTATCTTTTACTATGCTACTATTATTTAAAAAATAAAAATGTTTAAAGTGGTGAGTTTTAATCAATGTTTTAAAAACCGGACCGGATCGGCCGGTTCGACCGGGCGGACCGCGAACCGATAGGTAGTCCGGTCCGGTTCACCGCTTTAAACCACCACTGCATTGAACCACCGTGAACCGGTGGAACTGGCTGGTCGGATCGTGAATCGGAAACCGGTTTTTCATTTTTTTTTAAATTTTTTTTAAAATTTGTTATTGGTAGTGGTTGAACTCATGACCTCTCTTCTAGTTAAGAAGACCTCTACCACTCCACCACATGGGCTCATTGAACAATTTGAACATTAAATATTTTTATACATTAACCATTAATTTTATCTACAAAAACTAATAATTCATTTTAATTTTATTATTCTTTAATATAATTGTTAATTATAATATATATAATTATCATCCTTTATATTTTAATGATGCTCTACTTACCACCTATATTATTATTAGTACCATATAAGATTCATTATTTACAATAAATAAATTTTTTTATATTACATACTTAATTTGTATAACCTAGCTATTGACATTAATGAATAATCTTATCTAAACTAATTAATAAGTACTTAATTCGTATTTAATTATATATTATTTTACGAAATAAATTTTCTTAAATTAATATAAACATTATCTATTTTAATACATGAAATATAAATTTTTTTATCTAGACTAACTAATATTAAATATATATATATGAATATATTTACTAAATTTTAATATTATTTATATTTATACATCACTAATTATCTATAAGGTTTAATGTTTTGTGATATATTATTAATTGTAAATCATTTACTAAATTTAATATATTTTTATATATATTTGCAACAGTAAAACGGTTAGACCGGTGGTTCGACCGGTTGGACCGGTTGAACCGTGAACCAGCAACGTCGCTGGTTCGCTTGCCGGTCCGGTTTTTAAAACATTGATTTTAATACACCATTGGTAAAGTACAAATGTAAAAAAATGATTGAATATTATTAGTGAAGAATAAATCTCATTTCATTATACAGAATTTCTTCCTTAAAATGAATAGAAAATTTCTAATTTTAAGCGACGAACCAAAATAAAAGGAGTTGTTATTTTTGAAGGACTGATATAGTATCTATATAAACAAAAATTTTGGCAAAATGCCAAAAATCTATGAATTTTTGACAAATTTAGGTTCGTCCTGCAATTTTAAATATTGATTGCGAATTTAATATTTTTCTCAATTCTCTCTAGGGTCAAATTTGAGTGAAATTGCAATGAGATCAACCGTATATCAAATAACTCGACCACATAATCAATTTGACACGTTTACTCCAAACCCACGACTTATTACAAATACGAAATTGAAATATTTCATCTTGAAAAAATATTACTACAAATTATATCTGTCCCATAAAAATATGTGCATTTTTCATTTCTGTCCGTCCCACAAAAATATGTGCATCCCACAAATATTATATCAATTTAATAATGTAGGTCTCACTATCCACTAACACTACTTTAACTACAATTCTCCTCCTCTCTCGTACTTTACCATACCATTCTCCTCTCTTTCTCTTACTTTACTAATTTTGTCTTAATTCTCGTATCTATTGTCAATATTTTTATGAGACGGAGGGAGTAGAAAATATCAGAAATATCAGAATGTGACCGTGATTTTTATAACAATCTAAGAATCTATACAAATATAAAGTATCAGTTTTTTGGCCTGCCATGTGGCACTGGTTTTGGGGGGGAAATGAGGTTGTTTCATTTTTATTTTTTTTATTTTTCTTTAGCTTTTTTCATGCATTTTTGTTACTGTTTTTGGTATTCTACATTTGTGCTTCAAAAATTGCTCTGTCATTAATGATGTTGTCTTGAAAATATGTGTGTTGATGGTGTTGTCTTGAAAATATGTATGTTGCCTTTTTCCAATGCTGGTATTTATATTTTTCTCTTTCTTCGGCAGCTTCAATCTGAAAATATATATATATATTTTACAACAAGTTAGTAATATAATCACAACCATAGAATGAGATACTTAATAAAGTTGATGAAGCTAATGAATTTCACTTAGATTTATGAAGTTGCCATGCAGAAATGGAATTTAAAAACCTAAAGTTATAGAGTTGATGTTAATTATTCAGTCTATTTCCTATTTTCGAATTGATTATAATATTTTACTTTGGGCTCATGAATCTGCTATAACATTAATTTAGGTTTGAGTCGGTGCTATACAGGTGTGATTAATAGAAACTGAATTAATTTTTTTATTAATGAAAGAATATTATACCTTTTGTGTTTATCTAAGGAGATCTTCCAATATTTGTTGTTGAGATGGAGTTGCGCTCTAGCTTCCCACGCATTCCATGTTACGTGTATTCTCTTTATAACGTTTGTGTGCCCTGCTTTTTTATTTTTATCATCTTCACTCTTTTTTGCTGTAGAAAGTGGTTCTTCTTTTTTGCATAGGGTGGCGGCTGATACTTGTAAAACAGTTTATAAATGGATTTTATTTTTTTGTCTTTGTTATTTGGAAGGTCTGTTTCATCATTGTGTCATTTTTGGAGCAATGATGGTTTTTTAGACTGCATGCTCACAATTTTTAGTCCTATAAATACCTTAAGTTGCATACAGATTTGTACCATCATTTGTAGATATCCTCATTCTACACAATCAGCATCTTGAGCAAGTGAAATTTGAGTTCTTATAATCTTCTGAACATAATTCTGAAGATCAAAGATGTCACATTTCATTAGATTGCTTGATAACCTTCATCCCAGATTCTCCAACTCTATCCTATCATTAAGGTCCGTTGTGTCTTGGTTTTTGAGTCAAACCCTGAAGATAAATCTGATAACAATTACTACAGTATGTTTTGAATGAGAAAACATGTTATTGTGTTTAAATTTCTTTTGTGATTATCAGAAATACTTTATGTTCATTTCAGTTTGTTGAGAATTTTTCTGTGTAGAAACCGAGGATAAATGTTTATTTAATCTTATCTGATATCCATTTTGGTATTTTGGTTTTAGTCTAATTTAGGAATCATGTTTTGATTTATTTAGTAATCTGTTAGTGAAGCATTTTTCTCAATGTATTAATCATTGTTCAGCAGTTTATTCAAATCTGATTAGCTATATCTTTGGAATCATGTTCTGCATTTAGGAATCATGTTCTGTATTTTTCTCCATATACTAATCATTTATGTTTTGCAGTTTTGTCAGTTTCAAGTTAAATAAAGGGATTTGGATCCCCTGTTGTGTTGTACTCCACAGCAAGGGCTACTGTTCCATACAACTTAATACAATTTAGAAGATATTCACTGCCTAGAGGTTTAAATTTCAGATTTTGAATGTATTATTATATTTTTCTATATTTTCAATCTGAAGTGAGTTCTCTACATTGTGAATTTTAGTGAAGAAGTATTATTATTCACAGAATTGCTCTCATTGGGTATTTGCGAGGATTGAGGTTGTGGAATGTCATTATGGTCATTGGTATTATAATGCATCCAAGATTAGTTATAAAAAGTGAAAGAATTTGCTCCTGGGAAATACAGGTGTGATTAGTGTAAGAAAGACTACCGATATGTCTGTAAGAGGTATTTGAAATTTCTTTATAAGATATTTTGTCGATTACTTATGCCATTTTTGAATTTCAGTTTGATATTTTCAAATTATTGGGTTTATAGGTACAAATTTGTTATAGAGATTGGCCAGCTAATTGGGGAGAGTCTTAGAAGTTGTGGTGGCTGAGACTGATGTATAAAACTGTAGAATTATGTTTTGTCGATTAGAGTAAATGTCATATTTTTGGCAGGCTAATCGACAAGATGTTATACCCAAGGAGATTGATAAAAACTTTAGGGACAGAAGAATTTGTTGAAAGTACAGCTAAGAGGTAGTTTGGAATTCTGTATGATCTATCTATACAATGTTAATAAAGTATGCAACATTCCAGAAACTGTGGACAAGTATTTACCTAAAGATATGGAATCACGCTGTTCCTTTCATTTTTACATATGTCTCGAGCAAGCTTTGTTGCACCTAATTTGACATCAATTACAAATGATACTCATGCTGAATGGATAGTTGAAGGAACTGTCAAAATGTGTTAAAGAGTTTGATTCATGTGATTATGTCAATATGTTCAGTCTAACAAGAAGAAAGAGGTTGTGGATAACCAATGTGATATTTTGTGTTTCAGTCAATGTTTTTATTTCTATTAATTGTTAGCTTTCTGTTTTGTACTTATGAATATGGTTTTTTTATATTTGATGTTGTTAGTTTAGACTTCTTTTTTATGATTATGTTGAATTTAACATCATCACACAACTTTGTTAGACTCTAAATTATATTATGTTGCTACACTTGAATAAAACATGTCAATCTAATCATAATTGCATCATCAACAATAACAAGCAATACATTTTTGCTAATAAGTTAAAAAGCTCATTACCTTGATTGACATCAGTTGAATTTCTCAGAAGTTGGTGTTTGAGAATATCCTTCAGTTTCATGGCATTTTATATCAAACCATTATTTAAGTTAATTTCATGTTGTGAATTATCAATTGTGAAAGAGTTGAAGTAAGTTGAAGTAAATTTCTTCCAATCATATAGCTGAAAAAGTAATATGAATTATAGTATTTACCTTCTAAGTTATAGGTCTGCTTTTTTCTTAGCCCAATTTGCCCAATTATTCTTGTTTAAAGTTCATTGGCTGAATTTATATCTTTTGCAGAAAAGATAAATTTCAAAACAGATACATGATACAAATAAAGCTAATAATAATGTTTAGAACTTACTTATAAAGAAACTTAAAAAATGTTAAATGTCTGTATATACCATTCAAACTCTTTCTCAAAGCAGATAGCATCATTACTGCTCTTTAGTATATATGCTGAATTTAAACCTGTCACATGTTAGAGAAAGATCAGAACAACATATGTTGAATTAGTTGGTAGTATTTAGTCATATTTAGCAAAGAAATCTTAATACTATGAGTTTTTATATAACTTCAATTCTGTAACTTACTTTAAAGCATCCTTAATCTGAGAGGGTTAATTTATGAGGTCTTTTTCAGAGCATGATGTATTAGGATTTTAATTGGCTAACATAGATGTAATAGAATAGTAATTATATCTATAGTGCTAAAAAATCATGATTGTGTCTATTCCGAAATCAGTATTAAATGTTTATTTAATCTAAATTGTTTTTGTGTTAAATGAAGTCTCTGCTTGGTTTGTGTGATGTATGTAGTTTTATTGGAGAGCTCAAGAGTCAAAATTTCTAGAGATAAAAATATGGCACATGATCTATGATTCCATATTCAAAACTGAAGTATAAAGAAGTTAAAAAAATATCCATAATTAAGGGTATTCAATCACAGCATACACCAGCTACTACAGGTGAGTTATTTATCTAATATTCATGTGATATTTAGCCACACCTAGATGTTTTGATACTTATTTATCTAATATTCAGTCACATGTGAATTGTTGGGCTAACCAAATGCCATTGTAACAGTTTTTTTCTGCAAAATGGCAATTAGTTAGACATAATATAAAGTTATACACTAAATGAAAACAAATATTTTTATTTAACTTTAGTATCAATTTACTTATCTTCTTTATGGTCACCTTATCTGAAACTAAGAAGAAAATGACTATTACTGGACCAAATCTTATGAAAAGGTTTGTAAAAGTTTATGCATGTCAATCATTGTTTGAAATTCTCTTCATATCAACATATTAAATTAAAATCAATAGTTTTGGGTAAAATTTGTACCTTCTGTGGGTGAAGTTTGTACCAGTTTTGGCCGATTCCTTCGCCGGACATAGTTTCCGCCGATCGGAGTTAGGGTTTTCAAGATGTATGTCGGCTTGGATGTTTTAGACGAAACGGTGTTGGATTTCCTTCGATCTGTATTTTTTGTATTGTTGCGTATTTTGTCGCTGCGTTGTTGCCGTCGTGACAAATTGGAACAACCGCAGTCCGCAGCTTGATGATTACTCGGTGTCGCCGTTTATTCAAGCGGTGGAGACTTTGTCTTCGTAATCGCCGGCTGCGCTCGGATTGGGTTTTGGTTGGTTAGGGTTTGGAAACGGTGGTTGAGTGGCGGTGTGCTTGGGAAGGAGATAAGTTTATGTACCTTTAATTAGTGATGTTAATTATAGTTAATTTTTTTATTATGTGATTTAGTTAATTAGTTAATCAGCTTTCATTACGAATTGGGCTTATGTTAGTTTTTAATTTTATTTGAGAGTTGGGCTTATGTTATTTGCTTTTGGGCTGAGTTTTAATTCAGGATTCGAGCCATGTTATTTTTGTGGCCTAATGTGCTTTTATTTAGTTTAGCCTAGTTCATATTTATGTAATCAGGTTGTACATTTTGTTTGTACATGTTTTAGTTATTAAATTATTTGCTTATTCTTTTTTTTATTTTTAGTTGGGTGTTATTTTTTATTACATGATTTTTTATGTTTTATACATTTTTTTTAAAATTTATCCATTTATTTTTGTTTGCAGAATTTTGGGTATTGGCGATCCTTCTTTTATGTGTTTAATTCTAAGTTTTGCACCTGATTTTGAAAATAATTGTTTTTAGTCCCCAGAACTAATGAACTTTTTATTTTTGGAAATATATGATTTTGTTCGGTTTTTGTTTCTATTATTTATATCTATTATTTGAAAATTTTATTCGGCAATGCATATCACAAGTGTTATTAAAAACCTACTATAAAGTTCTCCATCTATAGGTGTCAGAAACCTCCAACCAAAAAGTAAATCTTGATTCCAAATATCAAAAGCTTTTTCAAATCCTGTGCAGATTGCCAAAAGCTCTTTCAAATATTGTGAAGATTGAGTCCCTCGAAATTCTGCAGCAAAAAGTAAATTTTGAGCAAAGCGAAGATAATTTATTGAAACTGAAATATTTCCAAAAAATGTAAATTAGACATGAAATATTTAAATTTTTTGAAACAATATAAAACAGTGCCGGTGTAAATGACAAAATATATAAACTTATATAAATACTAGAGAGTGAATAAAGAATTAAAAATGTAATGCAACACAACTGAAATAAAATTGAAATAAGAAATGCAACACAAAACATGCCCAAAAAAACAACAAAGATAGCACATAGGCAGCTTCTCAAAAGAAGTATCTGAAATGATTCAGATTTTGAAAATGAATTCAATTATTTAGTAAAAGAGTTGATTTTAAAATTTTGCAAAACCAATGTCAAAAGAAGTGTCAAGCCACTAAAACGGTTCAGAATTGTTTTAAAAATTAGCAAAAAAATGTCCAAAATGACTTTCCAAGGAAGTGTTGGTTCATTATAAATATCAATTACAAAGAAACATTAGTTCTATTCTACTATGTAAATGGAAAAATCACCATCAAAAAAATTCATTCACCAATCTGTGAAATCAGTATTCACCGACTAAAATCTGATTGCATAAACTTAGTGTGGGATTGACCGGACAAGATATAGAGATGGAGCATCGATTACCTGATGCTTCCTGGCCAGTGGCGGCAAAAAGTTTTTGAAAACATCTTCTTGTTGTTGGAATCTTGGAGATGGCGAAGAAGGCAGAGGGTGTAAGGAGGAGCTAGGCGGCGGGTTCAATGAGGGTTTTGAATTAGCCAATCCGGAAATTAAAAAGCCAAAGGGGCGAATCAGCCTTCGCAGCAGGAGACGACAGAGTCACGGAGGCCGTTTGGAGCGTTACCTTTTTCGCCCGGTTCCGGCGAGGGATGTTATTTTCCCGATTTTGGCAGGGTTTGTAGAAATTTAATAGGTGCGTCTGTTGTATTAATGATTTGGAATGGAGGTTATGTTATCCAGGTGGTAGTGTCCTCACCGTTTTGGAGTGGGATGCAGTTGTCAGCTAGTTGTTGTCGTTTCGGAGTAGGATGGAGCAGATAAAGAGCTAGGGTTTGACCAAATCGAAACGGTGTTGCTCGCCGACTCATCCACCGTTTCGCCACCTTACCCATCGTGTCCCATATCGCGTCGGCGGCGACTGAGAGTGGTGAGGAGTCATCGCGTCGCCGTTTCGAACATTTGGTGAAAGCAGAGAGGTTAGGGTTTTGTTGGTGGGCGGTGTACCAAATGAGAGAATTTGGTATTTATATGGTCTATTTTATATTTAATTATTCCTAATGTAATTTAATTATCATATTTAATTAAGAGAAATAGTCTAGGTTATAAGTTGATCAAATTACATTTAATTGTTGTATTGAACTAATTTAAATCATCTATTCATCTGGCTTACATTTATTTGATTTGGGCCATTTTAATGGAGCAAAGAAATTTGGACGCCTGTATTAATATAAGTGTAGATTGGGCCAAATTTTCATTTTATTTGCAGCCCATTAATGTTATATCTAAAAAATTATATTCTTTGGTGACATAATTTTGTCCACTATAATTGCTTTCTAAAGTTTTAATTTTTCCTATTTTCGATTTATTTCTATTATTATATCTAAAAAATTATATTATTTGGTGACGCAATTTTTCCACTATAATTGCTTTGTAAATTTCTAATTTTCCCTATTTTCGATTTATTTCTATTATTTAAATATAATTAATATAATTATTTGTAATTTACTTCTATTCTATTAATATTAAGTTTTTATTTTGTTAGCTGATGTGGGTGGATTTGTTGAGAGTCCCCTAATTATAAATGGAGACGTTATTAAGTAACATAGTTCGTGTAATTTGAGCGAAAGTAATTTGGATTTGTCGAATTTGATTCAAGGTGAGGTATTTTTGCCCTTTTTTTCATTTTTATTTTAATGTTTAAATTATTTAATATTATATGTTCAATGGTGGCAGATTCCTTTGACCGTGTTGTATGCAGTTACGATTAATAAGAGTCAATTTCAAATGCTTTCTCATGTTGAAATGTTTCTAAGAAAACCTGTCTTTAGTTATGGACAACTCCATATTGTTGTATCAAGAGTCACAAGTCGTGAAGGTTTTAAGATTTTAGTTTGTAAAGATGAAGTTGATGGTAGCAGCGGTAATTCTATTGTTAATGTTATTTATAAAAAAGTGTTTCAAAACTTATGAATTTTTTGTTCATAGTTTTGCTTCTAAGTTTTGTTTGTATACTTATTAAAATGTACTATATTTTTTGTCTCTGAAACTTATGAACTATTTATTATTTGGAAGTTGTTTAAGTAACGTTTGTGTCTTTTTACAAATTACAATTGTATTAATTTTTGTTTCGATTTGGAATTTTTATTTTTTTATATTATCGATGCAAGTACTTGGGTTGGATGGTGGCCATGAAGTGTTGATGCCTCAAATATCTTAATACCATCTGATCCAAGGTTTCCATTCAGATTCCAACGGCGCCAATTTTCATTGGCTATGTCATATGCAATGACCATTAACAAAAGTCAAGGTCAATCTATGTCCCATGTTAGATTATTTTTTAAAAAACCGGTCTTCAGTCATGGACAACTTTATGTTGCTATATCTAGAGTCACAAGTCGTGAAGGTTTGAAGATTTTAGTTTCTAGGGATGAAAATGACAGTAGAAGTGATTCTATTCTTAATGTTGTTTACAAAGAAGTATTTCAAAATGTATGAATTACTGGTCTCAAAGAGATGTTTGTAACGATTTTGTTGAGAAGATGTTTGTGTAACGATTTTGTTGAGAAGATGTTTGAATTCTATGTTTTGTTGATCGAATTTATAATGAACTATTTATTTTTTTCAAATAATTTTATTTATTTACTTTGGTATTTAGTATTTCTCAATCTTTTATTTGTATATCCTATATAATTTCTGTTTCTTTCCCCCATATACTTTCGTTATAGTGGATTGATAGATTGATAGATGTAGAAATAGAAGTATGTTTCTTAAATCTTTATAATTTTATAAATACAATATTTAAATAGTTTCTATTCTTGATTTGCAATAATTTTTTACATTTTTTCTATATATTCTTTATTTTGATTTAATTCATTTTAAATATATATTCTTATTTTTTGAAAATCATTTGGTCCGTGCATAGCATGGGTGGTAACATTAGTTTTCATTAAAACGTGGGATGAATATTTTCGAATGAGTGGTCTAGTCATACAATCCAATGGTGGCCCTATGTATGAGATTCACCAAGTTTTTTTCTGCCTTTTATAATCATTTCAATTCGATATGAATACAATTAATTAGCATATTAATCAAACTAAACTAAATGAAACGACATACTACACTACAGTAATATCCAAATAAAATGAAAATACAACATAACTTGAACGGTTGAACCAATTATGTCTTCTAATTATAATTTTTTTTGCTATATGCCTATATTTTACTTATCACTAAGCTAGACCAATTAATTAGCCGGGATAAGTCTGGATATTTAACTGCAAGAACAAATGATAACATAATTTATTACGTGCATTTGATCTCTTTTACCCAAACACATTGATCTCTTTTATTACAAAACAACAGAATCTAGCAACCACTTAGATGCTCGCAACACAAAAAAGTGCTTGATAAAATAAAACTATGAAACATGTATCCAGTATATAGAAAGAGTACCCGATATATGTAAGTACTTTCAATCCCACCATAAATGAGATATTTCTTTTCGGCAGTTGTTTTGCAAAGATAAAAATAAATAGTTAGAGTGGAGAGAAAATAAAATAAGAGAGAGAATAATATAGAAGAGGGTCGTAACTGCATTATTCTCTTACTTACTTTTCTTTCTTTCCACTAGCTCTAACTATTTACTAGTATCATTTTCGCGCACGTAAAATTTTCCATCTACCAGCAAATGTTAATGAATTAAATTTAAAATAAGTAAACTACTAGCTAGTATGGATGCAAATTAACTACGCATGTTTGGTATATTCGAAATAGTATAAGGTATTTATCAACGCCGACAGAAATTTGAAAATTGTTTACAAGAACAAATGGGCAAAAGCATTGAAGATGAGTGTATAAACCAAGTTTGAGGCATGTGTTGGAATGTTGTAGTGGACTTGAAAATTGAAATTGAATAGTAATATAGAAAGGCAAGTTGACACCTTAATACTATTCAAAATGACTACTTGATAATTGCAAAGACAAAATTATGCAGCGTGTGCGCACTAGCTAGGTTTATTCTCGTGGGTTTCGGCCAAGTTATGTGCAGTAGAATTTGACCTCAACATGCATATATTTTTATTCTAATTATTTCTGTGTCAAGTCAATTAAGTATTCCCGTTTTGATAATTAATACTCCATCACTCCCGCTTTAGCAGTCTCAGTTACTTTTGAGCACTCATTTTGTAAAAATAATAATAAATAGTTAAAGCGGAGAAATGTTAAAGTAAGAGAGAGAATAGTGTAGATAAGAGTCTTCTCTACATTATTCTCTCTCTTATTTTACCATTTTTCCACTTTAACTATTTATTATCATTTTTATAAAACGAGTGCTCAAAATTAACTGAGACTGCTAAAACGGGACGGAGGGAGTAGTATATATAATTATAGGGAGTCGCGGCTAACCTCCGCTGCGTTTTCATCACATTTTTCTTAGGTTTTGAGTTTGCTTGACAATGTAGAAATCAAATATGCATACACAAATCAAATGATAACTTTATATGATTTAAACATAATATAATTTGAAAATAATGTTATGAGTTAAATTTGAAAATATTATTTTATACAATGTCATTCTTTATATGTACTCCCTCCGTCCCAACTAAGTTTATACAAAACTTTTGGGCACGGAGATTAAGAAATTTAGTCGAAAAGTAGGAGAGATGAATAAAGTAAGAAAGATAAAGAGAGAGTAAAGTAGGTGATAAAAAAAAGTATGAGTGATTGGATGTTTTATTTTTAGTCAAAAAAGGAAATGAGTCAACTTAGTTGGGACGGAGGGAGTACAAGTTTTCGTGATCTTAGCAATGTCAACATAATATATTAAACATATTAATCTAATGATATGAGTGTGTTAATGCTATTTTTTTGGATAAATGAATTTAAATTTAAAGGCCGTGCCACAGAGTACTCGAACTTGAGACTTAACCTCAGACATTGAACTCTCTATCGCTAGACCCACTCACACACACAAAATAATAAACTATGAATACGTCAACAAAATTATATTAAAATTGTATTATGAATTTTATTAATATTTTATGATAAACTTACATTCAATAATTATCGAAATATATAAAAATTTAAATAAATATCAAAATTTTGAGATATTTTATAATGGTTAGTTATAACTTATAACTAATGCTCCCTCTTTCCACCAATAATCCAAATTGCCATTTTCGTCTGTGCATCCTAGAATAATTATCCCATTTGTTTTTTAGTACTTTTAGTATTGGACTTCATATTTCACAAACTTTATTTCGCTCATATTTTATTATAAAACTAATACTCCTATATAAAAGTAGAATCCACATTTTATACTTTGTCAATCATTTTTCATAACATTTCTTAAAACTTGTGTCAAATCAAAGTGAGACTATTATTGACTGAGAGAGTGAGTAAAATTCAGTTTCCAATAATACCTCCATTCACATTGTTTACAAACCAAGTTGATATCGCGTAATCTTTACCGCCTAATTTGAGATCCGATCGCTGACTGCAATTGTAGTTAGTATTACTAACTTAGTAGTAATACTTATTCTAATACGACCATATAGAAATACAAGAATTATTCGGCCTTAATTTAGTGTTACAAGAAATATGTCCTAATTCAAAGTTCAAACTCATCCAATTTTTAATTCAAACGACGCAAAACTAATCCAAAGCCTTGGGACACTATTGGAGTGGTAATTAGAGTTTGGGAAAGAAGATCAATTTGCAATTATAAATACACAAATTGACCAACTTTTTAAGTAAAGTGCAACTTTTTATATCTAAACAGAAAATCAGATCTCAAGCTGATCGATATATTTATCATAATTATGTTTCATGTGTGACAACTTTGAAGCAAAAAATTGAAAACAATAGTTAAAGACAAGGAAAATGTGCCTACTTATCACGATCGATCAAATAGTGCTAGAGGACTAATTAAGCATTAACAGAATAAATTAATTGTAATTTCCATATAATGTTGTCGATTAATTAAACGGCGTGGAGCTAAAGTAAAGGGCATTAAATTTACTAAACCAATATTAAACAAATGTTCGAATCATTAAGAAATGGAATTACGACCATGTACATTGGTGCACTTTTTAATTAAACTTAAAAAGCTTATGATTTTGCACTTTGCAGTAAAATGCATGTGAATGTGATGGGTGTGGAGTCGAGCCTAAAACCTCACAATTAATCTACTAAATTTGGGTAAACTTCTGTGAGGCTGAATGACAAAATAATTAAATTTAATCAAATGTTTACTTTTTTTAATGTGTCAGTCCTTTTGGATAAATCTCCCCTTTCGTGCTATACGTCCCCCATAAAAAAATAAAGGAAAAATATATGTAGAAACTCTTATATTAATACATTTTATTTTATTGAATCTTTTTATTATTTTTGTTTCATTAAGTCTTTATAGTTATGTAGGAGTATTTTGTTTCATTAGATTATTTTATTAGGTTCTTATACTAATGTATATTTTTATATAAGATGTTCTTTGATTGGATCTTTAACATACTCCAGAATTTAATTAATTTTGCTTGTGTTAATATTTTTTTTAGTTTATTTTGAAATTAATTTAGTTGCAACATTGACTCAAGAATCATTGAAAAAATAAAAATTTATAAGTTGATAACGGACAATATCAATATATTTTTCATTTTTCGAATAATTCTTTAATCGATGATGGAACTGAATTAATTTCAAAGGTCAGTTGGTATTGGAACTGAATTCATTTCAAAGTATATAGAAAAAAAATAGAAATAAATCAATTTAACTAGGACAAGAATAGTTAATTGAATTCTCAACTCCGTTAAATAATTATCACACCAAATTAAATAAAAGTATAAAAACTTTTTTAATCAAAATTCATTAGTATAAAGACCTAATGAAACAAAAGATTTATAGAAAAATCATACAAGGCCAAAATAAAACAAAAAAAAAATTATAGAAAAACTATTACAAAGACCTTTAGATGAGTTTTGCCAAAAATAAAATTTAAAATTAAAATGTGACATTCATGTCTAAACTCAGAACTCTAAAGCGTAAATATTTGTGAGAACATTATTCATCCATTTGGAATGAATTAAACTGACGGTTGAGTTGGACAAACATTTTCAATCATATGAGATGTGTTACCAAATTTTGTACAACCAAAAATTAGTTTATTTGAAAAAAAATTTAGTATATTTATGCATTTAATTAAAATATATGGACACATATATATTACATGGTACGTGCATAATATTATGGTCATATATTAATAATTTGTGTATAATTTTATTTTACTTTTTTGAAACATAAAATGTAATTAATGCATACTTTAATTTAAATTTGAAAAACAGTAGAGAGATAATTCATATATAAAAATAAAAAATTGAAAATGAGGCCGAAGATTAATAAAGTCTTTTTAACTTATCTACTAACTATATTTATTATTTTAATATATAATTAATACATCAAAATTACAAATATAATTTTATTTTGGTGGTACAAAATTTAGTCGTTCATCATCGCTAAAAAAACATTTCAGACTGCGGTAAATGTGGTAACTATATATAAAATATTTTCTTGAAATGGGTTTTGTGACATAATTCATTGAAGTCTTTTCATGTGATATAATAACGGCATGATTAATTATTCGGTTTTTGGGCAGTGCAGTGCGAAAACACACTTGATTGGCCAATAAAACTAAACGATTTTCCTTTGAGAAAGTCAGCGGAAATTCTAGGTTTGAAGATAACTAAAATCACATGCTACACCTACTTTATAATAGGATTATGTCGGCACCTTTCGGGTTACTTTCAACCATTTTCTTTAGGATATAAAAATGTTCATTGAAGAAGGACTAAACAACAATAACGAACCACAAAAAGCTCATATAGAAATCTGACTTAAATGAGCTGCTTCCCATAACATAGTTCACTCAAAAAAAAAACAAACCACGCAAAGACAAGACCGCCCGAGGGCAACCAAGGCACACGTAGGCACGACATAGCACAACACCCAAAAAAATGAAGTCAAGAAGCAATCATTTGGCTCACGCACGGGAAATCATTTTGTCCACCTGCTTAGCAATAGGCCAAACATTCTACATACATACTTTTTCCGTCTAATTAACAATGAAACATTTTTAGGTTGTCCCATTGAAGATGAAATATTTTCTAAAATTGAAACAATATCATTTGTACTTTTTCATCTCTCTTATTTATTCCCTTTTCATTAACTTACAAAACAACACTATTAAAAATCTCGTGCCGAAAAGCAAATGTTTCATATTTAATGGGACATGGAAAGTATTATTATTATTTCAAATTTTAGATCCATAAATTCCAATTCAAGGAAAATGAACTAAGAGTCCGCTGGGTACACAGAATCATAATTGAATTGGAATTAGAATTCTATAGATTTGAATTGCAATTAGAATTCCGTGGAATAGAATTTGAAGGAATTGAATTATAAGTTTTTTCTTCCGTAAAAATGATATAATTGATAAGAAATTGAATTTGAAGAAATTATATAGTGTGTGTGTGTGAAGTGCGTGTGTGTATCGTGTGTGTGTTGTGTAGTATGTGTGCACTTTGTGTAGTGTGTGTGCAGTGTGTGTAGTGTGTGTTTTGTGAGTGTATGCAATGTGTGTAGGGCTGACAACTTTCGACAAGACACGATAATCTGACACGAATCCGCACGAAATTATTGGGTTGGGGTCAAGTCTTATTGGATCCGTGTCCTTATTGGGTTGACCCATTAAGAACCCGATAATTTCGGGTTGAGTTCGGGTCGGATGCGGGTCGGATACGAGTAACCCATTAAGAAATAATATTATTATTTTTATTTAAAAATATATATATTACTTTAATTTTTTAATTTCTTATAAATTAGGTTTAAATAGTATAAAACGAATTTTAATTGTGTAAATTAGGTTAAAAATTAAGGTTTAATCATGTAATATTAGGTTTTAATCGTGTAATATCAGGTTCGGGTTGTTATCGTGTCGTGTCAACCCATATTATATCGTGTCGATAACGGGTTCGTGTCGGGTGCAGGTCGTGTTCGGATTTGAAGGTAGCAGGTCGGGTTCGTGTTCGGATTTACAGTTTCCCTAACATTCAGGTTCAGGTTAGGCCTTATTGGGTTGAGTCATTATCAGGTTGACCCGATAACGACCCAATCCGCACGATTTGACAGCCCTAAATGTGTGTGTATTATAACTATTTAGAATTCCAATTATATACTTTTGAATAAAATTAAGAGGAATTGAAATTGTAATTGTAATTGTAATTCAAGTCCAAATCCAATTTTTTTTACAGTACCAAATATTGGATTTCGAATTGAAAGCTCCAATTCCATGATATCGAAAATAGCCTACTCGAAGTTTGGCTTCTCCATGTTGTTAATTAGAGTTATTTTTTTCAAGACCCCATGTTGTTGGATTGAGAGGGCAGTGATAACAGGTCTAAGGCCACCCGCAACGCGTTACGAGGGTGGCTCGAGTCCCGTCCCTCCTTGACGAGACGGGTGCGGGACGCGTTCCAGCGTCCCGTCCCGTCACCATCCCGCCGAGACCTCCGTCACACCGAGACAGCGCGCGAGCTGTCTCGCCACGTGCTTGCGCGACGTGGCGCGCTCCGGGGCGATGCGTGACACCCACTCGCCGGCCCGCGAGTGGGTTTCGTCACGCTGACGAAAGAAATCATTTTTTTTTTAAAAATCGAATTTAATAAAAAAAAATAAATAAATAAAATTTGAAAACGGTAATATTACCGTTTTCGACCGTTTTCCCTTTTTTATTTTTTTACTCTATAAATACTCCTATTTCATCCTCATTTCACACACAAACACACATCTATTCCTCTCAAATCATCTCTCTTTCCACTCCAATTTTCATCTCAAATCATCTCTTTTATTCTTCTCTCAAAGTTAATCGATCTAATGGATCCATTTGAGAAATGTGTCGAATAATGGAAGAATCACTTGAAGAAGATCGACGCCGGGAGGCAGAGGAAGCCGCGCCGCCCCAAAGACGCTCCCGGACTTACATCCATCGTAACCGGGAGGAAGCCGCCGCAAGGTTAGTACGCGACTACTTCTGCGATAACCCGGTATGGGGAGATACCTACTTCCGTCGCCGTTTCCGCATGCGGCGACCGCTATTTCTCCACATCGTAAATACATTGGCGGCCCGGGAAGAGTTCTTCCAAGAAAGGTTTGACGCCTTCGGCCGTCCCAGCCACAAGACGCTGCAGAAATGTACTGCAGCAATCCGTCAGCTTGCGACTGGACAAACGACGGATGTCTTCGACGAATACCTCCACATTGGAGAAAGCACTGGGAGAATGTGCTTGGTCCAATTCTGTAAAGGCATCCGGGCAGCCTTCACCGACGTATTTATCCGGAAGCCAAGCACGACAGATTGCCAGTTTCTGCTCCGTCTTCACGAAGAAGTGCACGGATTCCCCGGGATGCTTGGCAGCGTAGATTGCATGCACTGGCAATGGAAGAATTGCCCGGTGGCATGGAGGGGGTCGTACACTAGCGGCCACAAAGGCACCCACCCCACCGTTATACTCGAGGCCGTTGCCGACTACTTGCTATGGATCTGGCATGCGTACTTTGGGGTCCCCGGCTCGAACAACAACATAAACATGCTCCACCAATCCGACCTCTTCGCCGAAGTTTTGGATGATAAAACGTCGGTCATCAACTTCACCGCTAACAACCGGCGCTATAAAATGGGGTACTATCTTGCCGACGGCATCTACCCGAAGTGGCCAACCTTCGTGAAGACGTGCACCAGGCATGTGAACGCAAAGCAGGCTCTTTTTGCGCAGAAGCAGGAGGCTGCTCGGAAGTGGAGTGGGTGTTCGGGGTTCTCCAAGCGTGCTTCAACATTATCAAAGCCCCGGCTCGTACGTGGTTCATGGAAAGCATGGTCGACATCATGTATATGTGCATAATCTTGCACAACATGATTGTCCAAGACGAAGGACCCGAGGCGGAAAATTGGTTCGACTCTGAAGCCGCCGGAAGCTCAACCGCAAGTAGTCCCCCTCGAAGTGGAGTGCATCCGTCTATACAAGAACGGTTGTCTATTCGGGCAAGGACACGTGACTCTATCGCCCACGCCCAACTCCAAGATGATCTAATTAAGCACATTTGGGAAAACTTTGGCAACCGGTAGACGCACATCATCGCCGGTAGAAATTAAATTATGTATTTTTCATTTTTTAGGATTTTTAATTATGTTTTGTTTTATTGTTTTAAGAATGTAATGTTGTAATTTTATTTTATTTAATGAAATGTGTTTTTATTAATTGAATTTGTTGGAAATAAAAATAAAAAATGAAAATGAATTTAGAGCATCAAAATATACAGAGTTGAATGACCTGACGTGGACTTCATCAAACAGCGATCGATGACGTTTGCTTTTTCTCATACGCATCTATTATAAATTTGGTTTGACTAAGATTTTCTTCCGTCCGTGGAATTTTTATGGTCAATAATTTGCATTTTAATTTCTAATATTTTAAATTATGTCTTTTTTTATTTATCTTGCCACGAATTTAATTATGTATTTTTTTAGGATTTTAAGTTGGATTTTTATTTTATTTAATGAAGTGTGTTTTTTATTAATTGAATTTGTTGGAAATAAAAATAAAAATGAAATTGAATGAATAGTAATTTAAGAGACGGTTAAGGGACGGATAAGAGATGGAGGGTTGCAGGTTCCGTTCCTTAGTTAAGAGATGAAGTAAAAAAGTATAGTGGGGCCCATGAATAGTAATTTAAGAGATGGTTAAGAGACGGATAAGAGACAGCGTTGCAGATGGCCTAAGGTGGCAGGGACAGGAATTGATCGGTCAGCCGAGAATAGGGAATCACAAATCTAAGGTCGCAGAGACGGGAATTGATCGGTTGGCTGACAATAGGGAAGTCAGATTTACTAGGTTAGATTTAGTTTAATTATTGAATAGAATCAATAACGTGCAGATGATACGCATGAACAAAATATATTTTCTATTTGATGATATCAGTTGATATTTATTGATTTGGACTAAAATCCAACCTAAATATATCACCATTTTATAATTTTAATCCGGAACATTATGTTTTGAATCTTCGCATTCCCAAGAAATGAAAGTGGTCCGTTTTTTGTCCTTTTTTATGCTTCCTCCATCAACGAAAAATAGAGCATATTTGTCATTTTTTATTGTCCACGAAAAAATAGAGCACATTTAAAAAAGGAAAGTTTTCAACTTCTCTCTTACTTTTTTCCCTTCTCTCTTTTTTTTTCCTTTACTAATAATATGAACCTCACATTCCGCTAACACTACTTCTGTCACGACCACATTTTGCTAAGGAATGCAAAGATCGGAAATCATGACAATAATAAGAATCGTCAACCAAACATCCATTTCATTACAAAAGATATTAGGATTCACAAGGGATTTACATGGTCATATATACTCTAAAAAGAATTTATCAACTAGTACTTCATATCCCTATCACAGTTCTCATTAATAAGTCTATCACAAGAAACGGATAAAATGCACAGCGGAAAAAGGTTTGAACGTGACAATATGTATGGAGACATATGCCTTCGAGGGTCCTACAATGATACGGAAATTCACCAAACTCACTCAGCACCACTTCATCCACGGTTCAACCTGCACATTTAGAAATACATGCAGGCTGAGTACAAAAGTACTCAGTGAACACTTTGCCAAAAGATACACATATACATAAAAGATTTATTGTCATGCCATCACAGTAACACTCGGGGTTTTATCTTAAAAGGCCCGAGCTTACTAAGTTCTTTGTGAGCTTAAAGTTCGACCGCAGTCTAAGTTCTTTCCATCAATCTGTCATATCTGTACATTCCTTTTTCTTCACACTAATCGAATAGGATTTTCAGTCCTATTGGAGTTCGTAATCATTCCATTCATTCTTGATCGGCCAACCCTCTTGATGACACACTGTCCATTCCTTTTTGTGCACACTACCCGAATAGGATTTTCAGTCCTATTGGAGTTCGTAATCATTCCATTCATTCATTCATTTTGGCATAGGCAAACAGATAGGCATCTCGATAAAACAAAAATATTTGTGGCATTGACAATACTTTGAAAGAAATGAAAGTGCGATTTTAAATAAACATCATTTCATAAATCATTCATAACATTTAATAATTTCACCCACATAGTAGTGTAAGATAGAAAAACCCACACACAACATCATTATCACTATAAAATAGACTTGAAACATAATTCACAAAGCCACATTAATATATAGGTTAGAAAGTCCACCTCGTCCGCTTAAAGTTCCTTAACTTGAGTTTTTCCCACACCGCTATTAACTTGTGAAAAAAAGTCTTTTGAAAACAAACAACGTACTAATAAGACTCAATAAATTCTTATACTTTAACATGAATGCATGCCGCTAATTAAATCCTTTTATCCTTCGTTCACCTTTAGGAAAATTCTGGAAACTTGCATATTAATTAAATCAGGAAATTTAATTAATAGATTTCTTTTAAATTAATTATTTCCGGAAGGTTTAATTAAATTCCGTGAACTTTGGACGTCGTCTCAAACCAAAGATCCACTTCAATAAATTAAACTCCTCGAAAATTCCTCTTTGAAAGAATATTACGAGCTAATTAGTTAAAGAACATTTGTAAAAAGAATGATATGAAATGATCCTAAAGGGGATGTGCATCCTACGTTCTTATCTTGTTCAAACGACTTCAAATCTTCGCGATAATTAAATCAAGGGATTTAAATTTCTTGATTTAGTACTTTAAGTGCTTAATTAAATTGAAGATTTAGTTACTAGAAATTAATTAATCAGGGGATTAATTAAATTCATAAATTAATCAAGAAACAATTATTCTCTCACTTCCATCCGTTAAATCACTTGGAGAAATAATTCCTTCGATCTTTTCAATTAAAAGGAACCGTGCTTGTAAAACCAAGTTCATTTAACCACAATAAGAGCCCGAGTATTTAAATTAATTAGGATCTAACAAAGCCCCAACCTCTCTTCCTCTTGTTAATTTCGATCCACTTAAGAAATAAAGGAGTCCAACAAAAGTTAATTCACTAACTCAATCTCCAAATCAGATTTTGAAAAAAAAAGGGGCGCCTCCATTTTAACCACCGATCAATCCCTCTCTTTCTCTGATTTCACTTCGGCCGGCCACGACATCGCCGGCGTGAGCGAGACCAGTCGCCGTCGACATGACGGCTATTGGGCAGCAGCGGTGGACTGTCCCGGACTATGCAGCGGTGGCGCCATTCGGTAGCTCGGTGGTCATCGATGCAACCTTAAAAGCTAAGTTCTCATTTAACTCATGCTCGATATTATTCATAGCTATCACAAGTTCATGGTTTCATGTTTGTTCTTGGAAGAAAGAAAAGAAAAGTGTTGGAAAATTTGAGATACAAACTTGCTGGGCGAAAAATACACGGAAATAAAAACAAGGAAATTACACGGAAACAATTGAAAACAAAATTACACGGATAAGTCTGTTGAAAGCGGTAAGCCGAGTCGAGGAGTCCTCTTTCCGCAAGACTATACGCCCCGGTAGTGCTCTCGGTTTGGCGTGTCGTCCCAAAAGATAAAACGGCTTCGTCTCTGAAGTAGCAGCACCGCTAGCAGCAGAGCTCCGACGAACGGGAGGAAGGCGGGGGCAGAGCTTCGACGGAAAGATTATGCAGAGAGGGAAAGAGCGTGTATGCAAGAATGCTTGTGTATGTTCTGTATGGAATGTAATGGATGCATGTCTATCTATAGGCCAAGCCCACCCGCTGGGGCATTGATGGAGTCAACAGCCACTATGTGTGCCATGATGGCTTGACTGTAACCGCCGGGGGTTATTGACTGGTGCACTAGCCATTGGGAGCTGAAGAGACATGACGCACCTGGACATGCTACACGACGGGATACACCATGGACCGTCGGGGTCCATCGGAGACCTTTTGTCTCCCGTTATGCGTCGGGGTCAGTGGGGACCTTTTGTCTCCCGTTATGCTTCGGGGTCCAGCGGGGACCTTTTGTGTCCCGTTATGCGTCGGGGTCCAGCGGGAACATGAAGTGAACCAGACCCGTCGGGGATAGCGTGGAGTTTGAGGTGGTCTAAAAAGAATAAGTGGGGCTTGAACCACGCTCAACGACCAGCTCCAAAGAACAGCCCAAAGACCGGCTTGATTGTAACCGCCGGGGGTTATTGACTGGTGCACTAGCCATTGGGAGCTGAAGAGACATGACGCACCTGGACATGCTACACGACGGGATACACCATGGACCGTCGGGGTCCATCGGGGACCTTTTGTCTCCCGTTATGCGTCGGGGTCCAGCGGGGACCTTTTGTCTCCCGTTATGCGTCGGGATCCAGCGGGAACATGACGTGAACCAGACCCGTCGGGGATAGCGTGGAGTTTGAGGTGGTCTAAAAAGAATAAGTGGGGCTTGAACCACGCTCAACGACCAGCTCCAAAGAACAGCCCAAAGACCGGCTTGATTGTAACCGCCGGGGGTTATTGACTGGTGCACTAGCCATTGGGAGCTGAAGAGACATGACGCACCTGGACATGCTACACGACGGGATACACCATGGACCGTCGGGGTCCATCGGGGACCTTGTCTCCCGTTATGCGTCGGGGTCAGCGGGGACCTTTTGTCTCCCGTTATGCGTCGGGGTCCAGCGGGGACCTTTTGTCTCCCGTTATGCGTCGGGATCCAGCGGGAACATGACGTGAACCAGACCCGTCGGGGATAGCGTGGAGTTTGGGGTGGTCTAAAAAGAATAAGCGACGCTTGAACCACGTTCAACGACCAGCTCCAAAGAATAGCCTAAAGACCACCCAAAGACCAATTGCCAAGGCACAAGGCACAAGGCACCCGACACCCGGTGCACGGAGCACGGGTCACGGTGCACGGCTCGCGGCTTGCAGGCGGCGGCGGTGCGCGTGTGGGCTCTGTCACCCGTCCTGTTCCACGATAATTATTACACATAATAATTCATCTTATTAAATACTTCATCAAAGAAGTTTATCATCCCCGATGTGGGGTAATTAACACTTAGTTAATTAATCCCTTAGTTTTTCCCATAGCTCATTTTTTGCTTTATTGTGACCAACTTTAATATATTATTTCTCACCCACCGGGAATCGGATTTGAGAAAATGAATATACTACGGTCATCTACTCGGAACGTAGATCGTCGCTATTATATTTAATTTCACAAAATTAAATGTCTTGTAACATTCATTATTAGTCAAAGTCGTTTGACCAAGCACGATTCCAATAATCCTCCACATGAGTGGAAATTGCCAAATGCATATGTATGCAGACACAAGCTCAACCTCAAGAGGTATGTAAGCATAAGGATAGGTAGCTTTTTGGCTTTGAACCATCCATAGTCAACACCATCGGATACACAAGCGGACTAGTAGCGCGATGCTTTGAACTATTCCTCCATGGCGTGCACCGAGACAATGATGTTAACACTTAAACACCTCAACCTCATCCTCATCCGTTCTCACGTTTTGTGTTCATTTCAGGCCTTGGACACCACTTTGAATTCATAAGTGTATTGTTTGAAGATGCCCCACTTCACACTTACATAGGTGATTCCTCGTTAAGTATCTTGCCATACTCGGTCTCCTTGAGAACTTCATCTCAACGAGATCCTTTAGGGATCATTAAAAGTCATAGACTTAACCTCACCACTAGGCAAGTTTTTCAACACTCTATTACTCTCTAGGGAATAGATGTATATGAGTGTTCACACGAATTCTCACAGCTTAGTTTTCCCATTGAACCTAGTTCTTGGGATTTCAAATCCATTCCCTCTAGCAATTTATTCATTTGATCATGATTTAACCCTTTGGTAAGCAAATCCGCTAGATTATCCAATGACTTCACGTAGTCCATTGTAATCACCCCTGTTGTGATAAAATGTCTCACGGTATTATGTCGTCGACGGAAGTATCAAGACTTACCATTGTACAGGCCACTGTTTGCCCTTCCAATAGCGGCTTGGCTATCACAGTGAATTAACACTAGAGGCACGGGCTTTGACCAACATGGAATATCTTCAAGGAAGTTTTTAAGTCATTCGGATTCTTCCGCAACTTTATCTAAAGCTATGAATTCAGATTCCATGGTGGATCGGGCTATACATGTCTGTTTCGTGGATTTTCACGAGACAGCGCCACCCCTAATAGTAAAGACATATCCACTTGTCGAAAGTGAGTCTTTGTTATCGGATATCCAGTTTGCATCGCAATACCCTTCAAGTACCGGGGAGTATCTCAAAAAGTGTAGCCCATGATTTTGAGTATACTTCAGATACCTCAAAACTCTTACAAGAGCTTTCCAATGCTCTTTGCTTGGATTGCTCGTATAGCGGCTCAACTTGTTCACGGCGCAAGCAATATCAGGTCGAGTGCAATTAGTAAGATACATAATGCATCCAATGACCCGTGCATAATCTTCTTGTGCAACGGGCTCGCCCCTATTCTTGCTCAAGTGAATATTGAGCTCTATTGGCGTTTTAGCCGGGATGCCATCATAGGCTTTGAACCTCTTTAATACTTTCTCAACATAATGAGATTGTGTTAAGGTGATTCCTTCGGATGTTCTTAGAATTTTCATTCCAAGAATTACATCGGCTAGACCCATATCCTTCATGTCCAAGTTTCTCTTTAACATGGCTTTCGTGTCGTTAATCACTTGGGTGTTACTACCCATGATTAACATATCATCAACATAGAGACACACTATAACGTATCCATTATCAGTGTACTTAATGTAGACACATTTGTCACATTTGTTAATTTTAAATCCATTTGATAACATCACATTATCAAATTTCAAGTGTCACTGCAACGGCGCTTGTTTCAATCCATAGAGGGATTTAACCAGTTTGCATACATTTTTCTCTTGTCCAGGTACTACAAAACCTTCAGGTTGTTCCATATAGATTTCATCTTCAAGGCCACCATTTAGAAACGCAGTCTTAATATCCATTTGATGAATCTCAAGATTGTGTACAACAGCAATCGCGAGAAGCACTCGAATTGATGTAATCCTCGTTACAGGTGAGTAGGTATCGAAGAAATCGTACCCTTCCTTTTGTTTAAAGCTTTTGACTACCAGTCGAGCTTTATACTTGTCCACTATTCCATCGGCCTTAAACTTTCTTTTAAGGACCCATTTGCATCCTAAAGGTTTAGCCCCTTCAAGTAGATCAACCAACACCCACGTGTGGTTTAGCAAAATTGAATCAATTTCGCTTTGAACAGCTTCTCTCCAATGCAACCCGTCTGGGCCAGCAAAGGCTACTTGTATCGATGTTGGTTCTTCATCCAACATAAATGCAATATAGTCAAGACCAAATTTCTTTAGTGTTCTGACCCTGCTACCACGTCTTAGTACCGTATCGTTTGGATCAGGCCTTGTTCGCTTGCGCGATTCTGGCTCTTCATCCACTGATTTAGAACTAGTGGTTTCATCCTCAATTCTCGTCTCAGAATTGGGTACAATATTTTCCTTGTCTTTGCGAGGAAATATAGCATTTCTTGACTTGATTGTTGTTCCCACGATCACAGACGATATTTCAGACTTATGGACAACAAATCGATATGCACTACTATTAAGTTCATACCCAATGAAGATGCAATCAACCGTTTTAGGACCGATTGTAACTTCTTTGGGCGGAGGAACCATCACCTTTGCCAAACACCCCCACACTTTGAGGTATTTGTAGGATGACTTCCTTCCCTTCCACAACTCATAAGGAGTAACGTCCTTACCTTTGCGTGAGATTTTGTTTAGGATGTAGTTGGCTGTCAAAACAGCTTCCCCCCATATGTTCTGGAGCATCCCCGAACTGATCAATAATGCATTCATCATCTCTTTGAGAGTTCGATTCTTGCGTTCTGCAACACCATTAGATTGTGATGAATATGGTGCAGTCGTTTGATGAATTATACCACTTGCGTTGCATAATTCCTCAAACGGGGCTACGTATTCACCTCATCTATCACTTCGAATCATTTTGATTTTACATCCAAATTGATTCTCGACTTCGTTCTTATAATTTTTGAACGTTTCTATTGCTTCGTCTTTATTTCCTAAAATATAGACATAAAAATATCTTGTGCAATCATCTATGAATGTGATAAAGTATTTTTTACCACCTCTCGTTTGCACCAACTTTAAGTCACATACGTCCGTGTGAATTAATTCAAGGGGTTTTGTGTTCCGTTCAACCGAATGAAACGGTAACTTAGTCATTTTTGCCTCAAGACAAGTTTCACATTTATTTTGAGTTTGTACTTCATTTGCCTTTAGTAAATCTAAACTTACTAATCTTTTAATAACATTTGGATTTACATGTCCCAATCTATTGTGCCACAAGTTAGAACACTCAGCCAAGTAAGAAGAAGTAGATGCATTCTTATTATTAGCCAACGGCTTAGGGACATGGCATGTAGCTACACTAAGATTGAAAAGTCCGTCGGTTACAAAGCCTTTTCGGAGTGACTTTCCAAACTTGTACAAAGAAAACCTATCAGATTCGAATACAAGTTTAAACCCCTTTATTCAATAGTATTGATCTTGACACTAGGTTCTTGCGGATGTCCGGGACGTGCAGCACATCCTTCAAAGTGATGGTGGCGCCGAACGTCATCATGAGAATCACGTCCCCAATGTCGAGGACTTGAGACGAGGCTTGATTCCCCATATTGATTTTCCTCCCTTCAACAGCGGTGTAGGAGGCGAACTTGCTCTTATCGGCACAGACGTGGGCAGTAGCTCCAGTGTCGATGTACCAGCCACCTTTGTTATCAACAAGGTTGACTTCTTCCGTGACCACAGCAACAAGGTCACTTTCATCCCAATCCTTGAACTCTTTTTCAACAACGTGGGCAGCCGGTTTCTTCTTCGACTTGCGGCAGTCCTTGGAAAAGTGGCCAGGTTTGCCACAGTTGTAGCAGTTGCCTTCAACCTTCCTCGCAGGCTGCTTCCTCTTGCCCTTGTCCTTTGCAGTTGGACGGGAGCGTTTGTTGGAGGGACCGCCCCGCTCCAACAGATTGGCCTTTGCAACAGGTGGGCCATTGCCCTTAGCCAAATCATCGCGTTTGTGCACGTCTGACTCGATGCGCAGCTTCACGATCAAGTCTTCAAGATTCATCTCCTTTCGCTTGTGCTTAAGGTAGCTCTTGAAGTCCTTCCATCCGGGTGGAAGTTTTTCAATGACCGTGCCCACCGTGAAGGCTTCAGGCAGGGCCATTCCCTCGGCGGTGAGGTCGTGGATGATCAGCTGGAACTCTTGCACTTGGTCCATGATTGGTCGGGAATCGACCATTTTGTAGTCCAAGTACTTGGCTATTACAAATTTCTTAGTACCCGCATCATCACTACGATACTTCTTATCTAGCATTTCCCACACTTGTTTTGATGTGGGAATAGTACAATACACGTTGTAGAAACTATCATCTAAAGCACTTAAAATAAAGTTTTACAAAGATAGTCTCATTTGCGCCCAGCATCATACTCGACGTACATCTCAACACGTGCTTCGTCCTCACTTGGCGGGGTTGGCTCGTTCTCCTTGAGGAAGTTCACAACGCCCAACGTTGTTAGGTAGAACAACATTTTCTGTTGTCATCTCTTGAAATCCGTTCCCGTGGACTTCGATGGCTTCTAAGCGGGTGGCATCATCCTTGGTGCCATTGGTGCCGAGTTTGTCCCATGAAAGGGCCCAAGTCTGTTGCCCCCGTAGGAGCTAACAATTGGGTGGGACACAATACCCCCATAGTTGCGTGGAGCATGGAGGCCTCCGCATTTGTGCCTACCCCGAAGGATCCAGCACCCGTGCCGACCCCGGAGGGTCCAGCACCCGTGCTGCCCCCGAAGAAGCTAGCACCCGTGCCAACCCCAGAGGGTCCAGCACCCGTGCTGCCCCCGAAGGAGCTAGCACTCATGTTGACCCCGAAGGATCCAACACATGTGCCATGCCCGAAGGCCCCGACACTCGACCCAATGAAGGATCCAATGGAACCACTGAAAGTGGAACCGACCGATCCACTCGAGGTGAATCCGGAGATAGTCCCAAAGGGGTTGTCAAACACCCAAGGGGATGTTGAGGAAGAGGTTGAGAAGCCAGGAGTCGGAATCATCGTTATGTCTGATGACGTGTTGACGGGTGCAACGGGGGACACAGTGGATGGAACGGTGGCAGCGGCAGTAGACGGGTCAGTCGACATCTCCAAGCAAAGGTGTTGATTAAGTTCAGTTGGTGTGTGTAAACTCCGTTAGTGGCAAAAATATCTCGTCTTGCGATTGTTGGAAAATTTGAGATACAAACTTGCCGGGCGAAAAATACACGGAAATAAAAACAAGGAAATTACACGGAAACAACTGAAAACAAAATTACACGGAAAAGTCTATGGAAAGCGGTAAGCCGAGTCAAGGAGTCCTCTTTCCGCAAGACGAGATACGCCCCGGTAGTGCTCTCGGTTTGGCGTGTCGTCCCTAAAGATAAAACGGCTTCGTCTCTGAAGTAGCAGCACCGCTAGCAGCAGAGCTCCGGATAACGGGAGTAAGGCGGGGGCAGAGCTTCGACGGAAAGATTATGCAGAGAGGGAAATAGCGTGTATGCAAGAATGCTTGTGTATGTTCTGTATGGAATGCAATGGATGCATGCCTATTTATATGCCAAGTCCACCCGTTGGGGCATTGATGGAGTCATTATGTGTGCCATGGACTGGTACACTAGCCATTGGGAGCTGAAGAGACATGACGCACATGGACATGCTACACGACGGGATACACCATGGACCGTCGGGGTCCATCGGGGACCTTTTGTCTCCCATTATGCGTCGGGGTCCAGCGAGAACATGACGTGGACCAGACCCGTCAGGGATAGCGTGGAGTTTGGGGTGGTCTAAAAAGAATAAGCGGGGCTTGAACCACGCTCAACGACCAGCCCAAAGACCAATTGCCAAGGCACAAGGCACAAGGCACCCGACACCCGGCGCACGGGTCACGGTGCGGCGTTCCACGATAATTATTACACATAATAACCATCTTATTAAATACTTCATCAAAGAAGTTTATCATCCCCGATGTGGGATAATTAACACTTAGTTAATTAATCCCTTAGTTTTTTCCATAGCTCATTTTTGGTTTTATTGTGACCAACTTTAATATATTATTTCTCACTCACCGGGAATCGGATTTGAGAAAATGAATATACTACGGTTATCTACTCGGAACGTAGATCGTCGCTATTGCATTTAATTTCACAAAATTAAATTTCTTGTAACATTTATTATTAGTCAAAGTCGTTAGACCAAGCACGATTCCAACAAATAGAAATTAAAGGGCTCTTGATTGTGGTTTCTAGTTAAACAATTTGCTTAGTTACGTACATATTTCTAAGTTCTTGAAGGCATGAAAGATTTGTGATGGTGTTGGATAAAGTCTCTACATTTGGCATGCTAAAGAATAAAATCTTAACATGCTTGGTCTATTTGAGAAATCAAAAGGTTGTGAAGTGTTACCTTGATGATGTGAAAATGAGGTTAGTGTAGGGACTTGGCTCCTCTTCTTCAAGCTTCCATATCCTCACACGAACATTTTGATGGTAGTTTATGGTGGAATAAAAAAGTTAAGAGTGGAGTGGGTGTGGTATTTATAGAAGAAATGGGTGCTTGGAAGAATATGGTCAAAAGCGTGTGCCGTCGTTTGAAAAACGTGTGCTGTCGTTTGGGAACCGTGCTTTGATGTGATTTCGTCAAACGTCTCGTCTTAATTTGAATGATGTGATGATGATGTGACTAATATTTATCTATCTTTTGTACGTTCCGGAAGTGTGCGATGTAGTGATCGATAGGAGCACAAAATGAAGGTGGAGGTCCGGGATGTGCACACCCGCCGAGACTCGGGGTGCGTCTCCTCTTTTTGTTATATTCTCGATATTTAAATTGTAATAACATAGGACTTTGCAAATTCTATCTGAACTTGTGTTAAAAGATCTCATAGATTTTTATGCCGCATTTAGCAAAACTATTAAACGTCTTCGTTATGATTATCGAGATCGAACACATTCTAAAACCTGGACAAACGAGAATAACGGCTAATGCAATGCAATATTGGATCGACTATGGTTCAAAAAGGGCGGGTGTTACAACTTCTCTCTACTTTTTTTTCCATTCTCTCTTACTGATAATATGGACCACACATTTCACTAACACTACTTTTCTCTTACTTTTTTCCCTTCCCTCTTATTTTACCAATTCCACATTAAAACTAGTGTCGTTCATAATGTATCCTATTTTTTGTGGAAAGGGGGAGTATAACTATAAAAATAAATAAAACGAATTATCCAAATTATATTATCCTTGACCGCATTAGTATAATAAACCGTGATTAATAAAAAATAAACAGTACTCTAGTCTCATTGATATAAAACAGTAAAAATTTTAGCCATGTTTCGAGCGGCAAACAATTTAAACTAAATTAAAAAAAATTACACATTCACTAAGATCCTACTATCTATCATTTATTTATAAATGCAATATATAATATCACAAAAATTAATGATAGATTATCTTATATTCTTTGCAGTTGCCTTGATGAACGACATTTTTTCCATATCAAGATAAAAGTATTTAAAAGCCTTAATATAGGATTAAAAATTATTTTAATTTTTCCAACCGCCAACTTATGTGTGGCATGCATGGTATTATAACATATATGCAAGTATTGAAGCTTGAAAATCGGAAATTTGGCTAAAAAAGGGGTGCGCTTTTAAAAGAGAAAATGGTTGGCTACAATATCTATGGTTATAATGTGGGGTGAAGTTGGGCTATATATAGTGTCTTAGTTTTAGTGATTTTTCATTGAATGTTAATCAAAATGGCAGGAAGAGGATCGCTTGTGGTTGTGCTTGTGATTTTGGTGGTGGGAAGTGTGGAGGCTAGGAAGCTCGGGCAAACCGTTGAATTCCAGCCTGATATTTCTCAAACAAACGGTGATGAAATTGGTGGTGGCGAGAAGGGAGGGAAAGTGAAAGATAGCGAAGAGGTTGGCGTAGATAGTGATAGTGGAGCTGGCATTGGGGCCGGTACAGGATTAGGGAGCGGCGTCAGAGGAAATAAAAATGCTGGTGTGAAAAAGGGAGGCGAAGCTGGAGCTGGCGTGGGTGGTGGTGTTGGGGCTGGTATTGGTGCTGGTGCTGGTGCTGGTGTTGGTGTTGGTGCTGGTGTTGGTGCTGGTGCTGGTGCCGGTGCTGGAGCCGGAGCCAGAGCCAGAGCCAAAGCTGGAGTGGGTGGTGGTGTTGGGGCTGGAGCGGGTGTTGGTGAGGGATTAGGCAATGGGAACCGCAGAAGTAAAGATGGAAGTGGGGGAAAACGAGGTGGCCTTAGGACTGTCGGAGTTCATGATCTTGGGAGTGGAATGGGTGGTGGATCAGGCAGCGAACGTAAGGGAAAAGGTAGAGGTGGTCCTGCAGTATTCGACAGCAAAATCAGTGACATTGGGGATGGTGGTGGAGCTGGGGATGGTGGTGGAGCTGGAGCTGGAGCTGGAGCTGGAGCTGGGGCTGGAATCGGGGGTGGCATACGTGGTGGAATCAGTGGAGGTGCAGGTGCAGGTGCAGGTGGTGGAGCTGGGGCTGGTGGTGGAGCCGGAGCTGGTGGTGGAGCTGGAGGTAATGGTGTAGCTGGAGCTGGAGCCGGCGGTGGAGCTGGAGCTGGAGCCGGAATTGGGGGAGGCATAAGTGGTGGTATCAAGGGTGGATTTGGTGGAGGTGGAAATGTAGGTGGTGGAGCTGGTGCTGGTGGTGGAGCTGGGGCTAAAGGTGGAGCTAGGGCTGGTGGAGGAGTTGGAGGCGGCGTAACTGGTGGTATTGGGGGTGGAATCACCGGCGGTGCTGGTGCTGGTGCTGGTGCTGGTGGCGGTGCTGGTGCTGGTGCTGGTGCTGGTGCTGGTGCTGGTGGAAATGCAGGTGCAGGTGGAAATGGAGGAGGTGGGGCAGGGGTTGGAGCTGGAGGTGGGGCTGGGGCCCGGGCTGGTGGCGGCTGGACTGGTGGTATTGGGGGTGGAATCAGCGGTGGTGTTAGTGGACGTGCCGGTGCTGGTGCTGGTGGTGATGCTGGTGCCGGTGCTGGTGCTGGTGGTCGTTGATTCAACTGAACAAACCACTGCTCTAAATAGTTTCACATATTTTTCCCTTTAGTTATGTATTTCCCTATGTAGTCATTCTGTAGTAACTTTTTTTTTGTTGAGATAATGCATTTACTTGCAACCTCGACTTGGAACAAAAATTTCAGTTCTATTTCTGATGTAATGTTGTACCAGTGGTAGTAATAAAATGTTCTTGTCAAATCCTGAGACTTACCTATCTATCTATACAATCATACAATTATAAACATGTTACTATGAAACTATATATATATATATATATATATATATATATATATATAGGACATCTAATCAGAAAATACATTTAAAACAATCATCACAATACTCTTAACATTACCCGTTTTTCGTGCTCCACGGATCTGCATATCTGTCTCACATGCTGAATGCTCGATTTCCACAGCCAAATTCGACACCTGGAAAACAGAAACGCATTCTGAGGGGAGCCAATCAAGAGTTGGAAAACGAATTCATGGAAGAAACTTACTACTGCAAGAATCACAGTCCCATCTGCTTCATCCACAATGACCACTTCACAGCCTCCAGAAACATATCGTTCTTTTTCAGTGCGGTTATAAGGTTTGTATACGTTATCCTGTCAGGTTCTATTCCGTTTCCTCTCATCTCCTTAACCAAACCAACGGCCTCCTCAACCATCCCAGCAACGCCATATGCTTTTATTAATGTGTTATAGCTGCACAAATCAGGGCCAATCCCACGTTCTTTGAGTTCCATTAGCACAGCTGCGACCTCATCAATCCATCCTCGCTCTCCATATATGTTGATCAAGATGTTGTATGTGTAGAGGTCAGCACAACCTATGGACGCCTTCATCCTCTGCAAAACATCTCTAAACTTGTCCATTTCTCCTTCTTTCCCATAGACGTCCAACATGCAGTTGTAGGCTTCAAGAGAAACTGAAAAGCCATCAAAGTGCATTCTCTTCACAGCAGCTGACATATTGCTTAAGTATTTATTTTTCCCATAAGCAGCTATGATCGTGTTGTAAGATATAACATCAACTAACCCTCGCCTCTTAGCTATCCAAAATACCTTTCTTGCCTTCTCAAACAGCTTGGATTTCCCATAAGCATTCAACATTACATTGAAGGTAACAGTGTTTGGTGAAAATCCTTTCTGTAGCATTTCATCGAATAGCCTTGACAGTTCGTCAACCGGCAATGCGCGTGCACAGCAGTTTATCACACAGTTGTACATTTCCTCATCCCAACTTTCGTCGTTTTTCAGCACTTTATAGTACAGATCTGCCAATTTGCCAGCCTTGCCACAAAGCTGATAAATGCGAAGTATGTCACGAAGAAGATAAACATCAGGCACAATATTCTCCTCTTCAGCCATCAAGTCAACAACCACGCAGGCCTCTTCCAGATTCCCCGATTTGACATACATTCTTATAACAATGCTGAAGGCTACCATGTCCAGTTTGACATCTGAACTTTTCAACTCGATATAAAGTCCTTCAGCTTCTGAAAACATGCTCATTTTGCTGTAAATATCTATCATTGTACTGGAGATATTCAAGTTTGGCTTGGCAGATTTTGGCATGCGGGTAAATATCTTGATGGTGCTCTCCAGGCGTCCCAAATCTTTGCACGAACATATTAAGAGATGGTACAAATTGTCCTCAAATATGGGATCGTCCCACTGCTTCTCTCTCAGAACTTTTAGAGCATCATCAACCAAGCTATTTTTTACATAAGCCGTTACAAGAATTGCGCAAGATGTCTGGTTTTTAAGAACATGATCATACATGGGTCCTAGCAAAATCAAAGACATCATTTCCACTCTATTAGCCTTCTCATACGTCTGTAGAACAATCCCAAGAATGGAGGACTTTGAACAACCAATATCGATCATGTCACCAACAGTTGCAATAGCACCCTCCTCATCTTCATGTTCGGCTTGCAATCTTATCAATGTATACAAGTTTGAAGTGCTAGGCTTAAAACCTAACCTCTTGAGCTCGATATAGTAAAGCTTCACCTGCTTATAGTCACCTGCTCGACCCCAACCTTCAATCATCAGCCTATACGTTGTCTCATCAGGCATAACACCAGCATCTTTTAGATCACGGAACAATTGCTCTGCCCCATCCATTTTCGAAACTTTGCCATGCCCAGTGATCATCGTGTTATATGCTATTACGTTAGGAGAAAAACCAGATTCTCTCATTGCATAAAACACTTGCTTAGCCATGCTCAACTTTCCCTGCTGGCAGTAAGCATTGAGCAGAACTAACCAATTATCTTGATTTAAAACAACTTCATCTTCTTTTAGGAAGCCAATAACAGCTTCAGCTTTCTCATACAATCCCATGCGCGTATAAATTGTAACCATAGCTGAATAAGCAGAATGACACACTATCTTCATCTTCCTCATCTGTGAAAACATACACTCCGCCTCCTCAACAACCCAACCTTTCCGGTAGAGAGCCATCAGCATCCCAAAAGTAGCAGCATTCGGCTGAACCCCATAGTTGAACATCATCCTGAACCACCTAGAACCGAGTTCCACTAGCCCGTTCTTATAACAAGCATATATAAGGGTATTAAATATCTGATAAGTAAGCTTGCACCCCGACTCGGAAACCATCTCCTTAATCATGACCTCTGCACCATCCCAATCCCCTTTTCTACCCAAAACCCTCATCAACAAATTATAAGCAGCCAAATTCTTCTTCAACTTCCCATTAACTTTCATCCACTCAAAAAACCTCAAAGCTTTGCTATCATTGCTTCCCTCAAGCTGCTCTAAGATTTGATTGCAACAGTCTAGGCTCAAGCCGGGATCAAGAGCATTGAAATCTAACTCAAACGCAGTTTGAGAATCGAATATATTTCCGAATTTTTCTCCACACTTGTGCTTTTTGCCATTCCCTTGATCACCCAAACTATTTTTGCTCTTATTCCTCAATGCCTTTCCACCCCTGAACTTCTTCCACACATTCACCCTCACTCTATCAGAATCCCCATGAAAATTTTGGCCTTCTAAAACTAGATTATCATCACCGGCCACATACTTCTTCACATTATCCGTCCAATCACCGTCCAGCTTAGATTCAGATTTATCCAAAAACTCATTTTCCAACCTAGAAACCCTACTGTGTTTCAATTTACAAAATGGCTTTAAAAAAAGTGCCCCATTTGTAATAAAAAAGCCAGAATACACAGTATATGAAGCAAAACTGCAGGAATTAAAAGGAGAACTTAGCTTCCTGATCTCATACGAGCTGTTATCAGGAGAAATTAAGGGCTTCAGGGAGGCCATGGACTACAATGGCCCCTGATTAATTCTTTGCATTTACTGAAAAATTAACTATGAGAAGAAGCCTTCAGCTCAAATTTGAAAGCAGAACCTGATTATGAAATTAATTCAGCTTCGAAGAAGTGGATTTCAGCTGGAAAAATCGTACCTTGAAGCAAAAAGGGTAGACTGTAGAAAGGATAATGGAATAAAGAAGTGGAGGAGGAGCTCTGTTTTATTCAGACGTTCATTCTCTTAACCATTTTACTCCATCAATTTTATTTCACTTTTATTCAAAATAATATTGTTATTCCTCTCACATGTCATTACATAACGATTATATTTCCTTTATTTATTAAATATGGAATATTTTTCCTTTTAACTGTCTCATTATATTTTCTAAAATGAATATAATACTACCACTTTTACTTTATTCTTATTCCACTCGACTCACAAAATAACATTACATAAAATCTTGTGTCGACACGCAAATGCTTCACATTTAGGGTAACCAAAAGAGTATACACTACCCTTTTCAACTCAAATTTCATAAAATGAGTGACTAAAAACTCCTAATTCCAGATGAAAATAGTATTTTGTAGTATTTTTTTAAGTATTTTATACTGTGAGGCGACGACCATGGCGCCATTAATCAGGAACTAAAGAGAAGGAAGCGACTTAGATGCGTTAAAGAGAGGGCATCTACACGGGAATGTGCGGATTCAACCCCCCATTTGTTATGAATTTTAGAGCACTGGTATGTTCCAAGGTAGTTGAGTCACTTGTTTTTTGCACTTGTTTCAATAAAATGATACTCCCTTCGTTCTATAGTAGTGGAATCAGTTTGCCATTTTGGTACGTTCCATAGTAGTGGAGTCATTTCCCTTTTTAATAAAAGTTAAGACAATTCTACTCACTTATTTTACTCTCTTACTTTATTCTCTCTTCATCTCTCTACTTTTCCTTTCCTACTTTATTTTTTCTTTACTTAACTGACTTAACACAATTTTCCTTAATCTCTGTGCCGAAAAAAAATATCTCCACTACTATGGAATTGAGGGAGTATTAAATAATTAAGTCAAAAGAGAGTAAAGTAAGAGAGATCTTCTCTACTTTATTGTCTCTTTTACTTTACACTTTATCCACTTTATCCACTTTAACTACTCCTTTCGTCCCTGACTCATGCTAATTTTGCATTAAAAAGCGTCACCCACAAGTGTACGGGCTAAGTAGCATATGGCAAGCTAAAATTATCGATCCTCGAAGACTAAAAGCCAGTTTGAGTATTACGATGCAACTTTGAACACTATTTAGACTACTAAAAGGGGTTTTTGGTATCCTATAACTAAGATTAAAGAACAATTAATCAAGTAAAGACAATTAATGAAGCAAGACAAACATATGATGGTTTTTCACACTAATTTGGAAAGGTAGGGATATGGACCCGTTATTATGGATCACGGGTTTCACCTATGGATCATGCTCATCTATTAGTTCTCATGTGTGGCTAGGAAGGTCGGGTAAATTGGTTAGACCCCCTCTCGAGTGTATCTAACTCGTGGATTAATCCCTAGTGTAGGAGTCTCCTCCATCCAATTCAATATTAACTCCATAGAACAACGGACCCTAGTCCTCTCTCTAGCTCATGCATCTCTCGATTACATGTAACGCACGTAGTTATTGATTTCCTAACCATTCTAATCATGTATCTCTCAATGTCAATAATTAGAACAAGATATATCAAATTGTTAACTAGACAATTGAATAATAAAAGCTCAATAACCAACAAAAACCAACACAAGAGATAGATAGCATAAATCAAGGATCAACCCATGGATTCCATACAAACATCACCACATCCCTAAGGAAAATCTAGCTACTCATAGTCGAAGGTAAAACAAAAAGAAAAACAAAGCAAATAGAAGAAAACGTGGATAGAAAATAGAAACTAGAACTCCCTATGGTAGAAATGATGATGTGGAGTCTTCTCCTTCAATCTCTTGAGAGGGGAAGCTCCTAAGCCTTCAAATCCTCTTCAAAACCTTGCTTTCTTGCTCAGAATCGTCGTGTAGGAGTTAGGGTTCAAATGTGTGAAGTTCCCTTTTTTCTTAGTGAAAAGAAGGAGAAAATGGGCATCAGAAGCAATCGCCCGGCCGGGCGTTCCGCCAAAAATGAGATCTTTGCTTCAAACGCCCGACCGGGCGTTTTGTTGGATGAAAAATGCCCGGACGGGCGAACTCTCTGGTTTCATCTCTATTTCGCCCTGGTCGGGCGTTTTGTCTGATTAAAACGCTCGGTCGGGCGAACTCTCTGGAATCAGCCTCGTTCTGTCCATTTTGCCCGTTTTAACCTGTTTTTACTTCAAACTCCAACAAACTCATTACTTCATCTAATTGATGACTAAATAGGTGAAAACCTATAATAAACACCTTAATCCAACAAAAACATAGGTTAATCACCTCTAAAACCATCCTAAACTATGAGTTTGTCAACTTCCCCAAACTTAAACACTTAGATGTCCTCAAACAAGAAGAAAGGAATAAGAAAACAAACTCATGTAAGGATGTTGGAGTGTCATCATTGCCTCAATAGAAATAAAGTAATCAACAAGTATAAATGGCCTCGTAGACAAGTAAAACATCATATAAAGTGTTTGTTCAAGTTACTATCATGTAGTTAACCTTGCCAAATTGCCCTCACAAGGAGAAAATGCAATGTGCATTTGAAATTTCACTCACTCTCAAAGTATATATAAGCTCATGACATCACTCTCAAATCATCAAGGCATGCATAGTTTACCATAGGCTTTCTCGAAATCTACACTCTCCTCTACTACGGTGTGATTGGAGATCAAAGGTCCGAAAGGTCTTCTCTATAGGTTGTAATGTAGGCTCTTTGGATATGTGAGGTACTTTTTGGCTAAAGTGACTTTAATCCCCAAGATCTAACTTGTTCAACTTTACCAACTTTCTTCCCCAATCTTAGCTAGTTCTAGGCTTTGCCTAGTCTCTTCACATCTATCAACATTCCACTTTTGTCTTTTCCAACCTTCAAAGCATCATTTTCACCAAATGCCAATTATTCACTATTTTTCACTTTCATTTTTTTTTCTCTTTTCTCCTTTTTTTCTCCATGCTTTGCATGGTATCATCACTATTCTTTCTTTCTTTTTCTTTTGCTTTTCTACTTCAACAAACTTGTTTCTTTTTGTTTGCTAAAATCTCTTTCAAACTTCCATTTCCTTTTGATTTTCAAAAGTGGCACACAAGAAATTCAATGCCTTGGTTTGTCAAAGGAAAGGTTTCTCGGCTCAAAGTGGGCTAACAAGGATTATTAACATGATAACGGTTAAAAGTAAGATTTGGCTAACAAGGATGGCCTAACGTCCTCCCTTATCTCTATAACCACTATGTAGACTCAAAAAGATTGCGAGCAAATTCTAGAAACATATGACATGCTTCAGATAAAACACACATTTAGGAACAATATAGGCTTAATTCTCACGAGGTCATTTTGGCAAAAGACAAGGCACCATGCAATTCACTTTAGGCAATTTGAAATAAAAAATTACATGTTACTTAGCCATATCAACAAGGTTTTCAAAAAATTTTGCACACAGTCATCATTGGCAACTCCTCCAACATGTCTCACACTAGTTCAAACTTCAATTTTCTCACCCTACTATCATCCTACCCAAGGGAGATTGTTCAATACACAAAGAAACAAGAAAAATATTCCTAAAAAGAAACATAAACACAAAAACACAAGTGGAACAATGAAAACATTCCCCAAAATCCAAAATCAAAGAAAATCATAAGTTAAGGTTACATGTCCAAATGTCATCATCAAGTATATGCAAAAGAATAGGGGTACAGGCCGAGGTATCATCAATCAAATGCATAAATCAAGCACGAGAGAGAAAGGGGTAAGAGGGAATCCACTATACACCCCCCTAAACTTATTCCAAACAAAACTAGGATAAGTTTGAAACAGAGTGGATCTCCCATGAACCTTCACTGCAGTGGAGGAGGCGGATGTTGCCAGTAGTCGCGGAACTCATCAAGCCGGGCGTTGAGCCTGGCCCACAGTGCATTGTTGAAGTCGGTGAATTGGTTCCACCGAGCGTCATTTGGGGCCAAATATTCTTCTTGGCGGACCTCCATCCGCGCCATCCTCTCGTTGAGGGAAGCATAGTCCTCCTCCTCGCGCTCTTGGCGGCTCTGTGTTCTTTGGGTGCTCAGGAAACTCCGCATGCTCAATGTAAACATATGGGTCTGTGCTCATATCATAGAACCTATCGATCGTGTGGGCGGCCACAATGGCTTGGTGGACGGGGGTGTTCATCTTCCAATTCCTCTTATCAATGGACCCTTGATGTATGTGTTGATAGGGTCCGGAAGAGGAAAGTGATCATTCACTCTTTGAAGGAAGCAAGCATGGAGACCAAACAACACTCCAATGTGATGAGATCTCCGAAGGGACTCGATATCTAGCAGGGTGGCCCCTTGATCCTGTTGGAAGCCCCTTATATTGACCCACAGATGGCGTGCAATTGCACCCACTACAGCTCCACAACAAATGGTGCCCACCGTCCTCCTGGAGGCTCGCTCCACATTCTTGATCATGAAGTGGGCCATGTTCATTGGCCTCCCATTGACGAGGCACCATAGTAGGAATAGTTCATCTTTTTGTACACATCTCATTTCAGCTCGGGCAAAAGGGTGACTATTGCACACCTTTTGGATCATACGGAGGACTGGGTTGCGGATCATGGAGCTCTTAGCCCGGTTGGCCTTGAACCCATCGGTCTCAAGGGTTATCTCATTCCAGAATGAGCTATTCCGGAACTCCCAAGGCATCTCGAATTCATCCGATGTAATCCCATATATGTCCCTCAACTCTCCCATGGGTATCTCGTATTCCTCATTCCTTAGTCGGAACTTGATTGATATGATCGCCCTTCTGTTCATCACCACCTCTAACGTGGTAAAAAATTCCAATGTTAGGCGATGGAAGGAGACGATCTCTCTAGTGAATATCCCGGTAAGCTGCCCCACCTCGCATAGTTCATCAAAGCATTGAAGTAGACCAAGCCTTTGAAGCAAGTCCCGGCATGGTTGCTTTGCAACCTTGTAATCTAATTTGGCCAAGGTCTTCCATCGGTCAATCTCCTCTTCGCTTCTAAGGTTGACACCGCATGCCCGTGCATTAAGAACCATTTTTGTACCTACAAATAGGGAGCATTAGATAGCAATGGAACCAAAACCTAGAAAATCAAACAATCAAACCACGTGAAAGTACTTCCCCAAACTTAGCTCACATCTAATCAATCATTAACAAAGTAGCACATGGAGTACTCTTCACTATTCTCACATAAATAATCCTAAACACAAGTGTAGGCATCACCCCCCCCCCAATTGTCTACTTATATGGCAACAATCAAAGCATATATCAATAATCTAAGCACAAAATCTAAAGTGATGCACAAACGTATCCTACACTTGTTCTAGCATGTAAAGACCAAACATCTCATCCCAAAGCACCACAAATCAAACATTAATCCTCATGCTTATAACCTAATTCTCTCCCAAAATCCAATCAATCATAACATATAACACATCAAACTAATATCAACCACCACTACACTCTCATTCTCAACAATTCATCTTTATACAATCTCAAATCTCATCAATCATGAAAAATCAAGCAACAAAGTCCAACAAAGGCCATATGTCATCTTACTCAAGTCCACATTCTACAAGCATTTCAAGAACAACATCAACCCAAACAACACATCCTCAAAAATCTTCAAAAACCCACATCTAAGCATAAGATTCATCAAATTCATCCAAAAATCGAGCAATAAGCCACAATAAACCGTGGGTAAAGAAGAAAAGAGGAAAAAATTCATACATTTGGGGTTTAACTAAAGTGAGACACAAAAATTGTTGCTTGCCTTGTTTTTTGCAAAATTCTACCAATTAAATGGTTCAAATCGTGTAAAAGAGAGTGAGAAAGCTAGATTAGAGTGTAGAAGTGAGATTGGAAGGGAGGAATTGGGAGGAATTTGCCTGAAAATCAGAAGTTGGGGGCTAGGCTTTGCGTCGGGCTAAAATGAGGAGAGAAATGCTGCTGAAAATCGCCCGCCGCCATATATACTTGCGGAAATGCCCGGCCGGGTGATTTGCAAGTTGCAAAACGTTCGGTCGGGCAAACTCTCTGGACTCCTCGCTGCACATTGAAAACGCCCGCCCGGGCGTTTTTGGCTTTTCAAAACGCTCGGTCGGGCGAACTCTCTAGACTCCAACCCATTTTTTTCGCTCCTTCCATTTTTTACCAATCCAGGCCTATTTTCTTGTTCCAACACACTAAAACAAAAACAAACCCAACTTGAAAGTATTTGGGCTCATTAAACACATTTAAAACGACACACCAAAACAAAACTAAGAAACTCCTAAAAATGAGAGAAAAACACATTGACTAAAAAAATTGTACCTACTAGGGGTTGCCTCCCCCATAGCACACAATTGTTTAACGTCGTTTGTCCGACTGTCTTCAAGCTCCTCTTCACTCGGTCAAGACTACAACAAACACCTCATCTTGTTGATCCTTGGAGTAGAACCTCTTGATGTTGTGGCCATTTTCCATGAAAGAGCCTCCATCGGGCCCAATAAGCTCCATTATTCCATTGGTCATCACATTTTTATAGTGAAGGGCCCCGACCATTTAGACTTGAGCTTATGATTGAAGAGTAACACCGCATCCCCTGGGAAGAACTCCCTCTTTTCAATCATCTTGCCATGATATGTATTCAACCTTGCCTTATAGATAGAAGAATTGGCATAAGCCCCATTCCTAAACTCATCTAGCAAATTGAGGTGAAGCATTCTCTCATTTCCGGCCTTTAAGAAATCCAAGTTTAATTTCTTCACTCCCCAATATGATCGATGCTCCATCTCTACCAGAAGGTGGCACAATTTCCCAAACACCAATTGATATGGCGACATCCCAATGGGTGTCTTATAAGCATTCATATGCGCCCATAATGTATCATCAAGCTTTAGTGACCAATCCTTTCGATTTGTGCTCACCGTCTTCTCTAGAATTTGTTTCACCTCCCGGTTGGCTAGCTCGGTTTGACCATTGGCTTGAGGATGGTAAAGTGTTGTTACTCTATGCTTCACTCCATATCTAGCAAACACACTTTCCAAAAAACGATTGTTGAAGTGGGAACCTCCATCACCAATTAGAGCTCGTGGAGTGCCAAACCTTGTGAAAACATTCTTTTGCACAAATTTAGTCACACCTTGAAATCATTTGTGTGGGTATGAATAGCATCTACCCATCTAGACATATAGTCCACCGCCAAAAGAATATACTCATAACCAAACGATGATGGAAAGGGGCCCATGAAGTCGATCCCCCAAACATCAAACAACTCAACTTCCACAATTGGGGTCATTGGCATTTCCTTCTTCTTTGACACCCCCCCAGTCCTTTGGCACTCATTGTATTGCATCACGAACGTGTGGCAATCACCATAGATACTTGGCCAATAGAGGTCGCTTTGAAGTACCTTCATTGTGGTCCGGTTTGCTCCAAAATGCCCCCCACTAGGTGCGGAGTGACAATGCATAATAACGGACTCCCATTCCTCTTGATGAACACATCTTCTTATCACCATGTTGGCGCATCTTCTAAAGAGGCAAGGCTCATCCTAAAAATTGTAGAAATCATGGTATTAAATATGCCCGGTCAATGGATTTTGACCAAATAATAAATGTGACGAGACATTTAATTTTGTGAAATTAAATGACATAGCGTCGATCTACATTTTACGTAGATAAATGTAGTATATTCACTTTCTCAAATCCGATTTACGGTGAGTGAGAAATAGTGGATTAAAGTTTGGCATAATTAGCTTTTAATTAAAAGCTTGGAGTTGGAGCTTAGGGAATAATTAACTAGTGTTAATTATCCCACATTGGAGGATTAACACATCTTTTAATGTGTATAAATTAAGTGACTTTATGTTACTTAATAATTATAGTGGACCAAGATGGGTGAAAGAGCCCACACGCGCGCACACGCGCGCGCCGCCGCCGCCGCCCGCCCGCCCGAGCCCGTGCTCGTGCACGCGCTCGCGGTCGCGGGCCGCGGCCCGCGGGCCTCGGGCCCGGGCCCGATCCCGATCACGATCTTGGACTTGGATCTTGGCAATTGGTCTTTGGGTGGTCTTTGGGCTTGGGGCTTGGCCCAAACTATTCTTTTTGGACCACCGCCGAGTCAGCAATCCAAGTGGCTTGACACGTCGTCAAGCGAGGCACAGTCACGGCTGCCACGTGAGAAATCCACACGCTCCACATGCGAAAGGCACACGCCTGCCACACGCTCGTAACCGACGTCGGTTACGAATCTGCCATGATGAGCCTTCATGGCTCGGTTGACCCTGCATGGTGGCTTGGCCTATAAATAGGCTAGCCATACCACTGCATTAGGACACACAATTCCAAGCATTCTCTGCATCATAAGCTCTCTCTCTCTCTGCATTGTCTTTCTGTCGAAGCTCTGCCCTCTCCTCCATCCAGTTCGCCGGAGCTCTACTGATTGCGGTGCTGCATCAAAAGAGACGTAGTCGTTTTACCTTTGGGGACGAAACGCCAAACCGAAGAGCACTACCGGGGCGTATCTCGTCTTGCGGGAAGAGGCCTCCTCGACTCGGCTAAACATTCACGGTTTATTCGTTTCGTTGTAATTCAGTTCAGTTTCGTTTCTTGTATTCCTTCTTTTGGGTTGTATTATGCCCGGCTTTTATCTCTTGTAATCAGTAGAACCAACAATCGCAAGACGAGATAACTTGCTTTTGAAGGGTTTTTTACTCCTAAACTGAACTTAAAATTTCGAAACTTAATACACCTTTGCTGGAGATGTCGACGGAATCCAACACCACCGCTGCCGCCACCACCGCCGCCATTCCTTCAACCATGGCGACCACTGGACCTGTCAACACGTCGTCGATTCCGACGATGATGCCCACTCCCGGGCGCTATCCTTCTTCCTCAACAACCCCTTGGGAGTTCGTTAACCCCCTTGGGCTCACTGGTGGATCCACTTCGAGTGGGTCGGTTAGTTCCACTTTGAGTGGTTCCTTCGGGTCCTTTAATGGATCGAGTGCTGGGGCCTTCGGGTCTCACACGGGTGTTGGGGCCTTTGGGTCTCACACGAATGCTGGGGCCTTCGGGTCTCATGCGGGTGCTAGTCCCTTCGGGGCTGGTACGTTCATGGCGGGCTCTATGCCTAACGTGAATGGTGGGGGCTCTATGCCCAACCACGTTGTTGGCTCCTTCGGGGGCAACGGAATTGGTTCCTTCCAAGGACCAACTGCGGCACCTTTGGCACCAAGAATGATGCCACCTGCCGAGAAGCCACCAAAGTTTGGAGGATCTGACTTCAAGCGGTGGTATCAAAAGATGTTGTTCTACTTGACAACATTGGGCGTCGCCAACTTCCTCACGGAGAACGAGCCGCCCGCGCCAAGCGACCAAGAGACTAGGCTCGAAGTCATGGCGGACTATGAAGCTTGGAGAAAAGGGGATTATCTATGTAAAAAATTTATTTTAATGTATACTCCAATGTAACCACATCTAAACAAATGTGGGAAAACCTAGAAAAGAAGTATAGCATAGATAATGCTGCAGGGACGGAACAAGTTGTAGCATCCAAGTTTATGGACTACAAAATGGTCGACTCTCGACCCGTCATGGAGCAATTCCAAGAGCTCCAAATGATCATCCACTCATTAGTGGCTGAAGGGATGACCTTGCCCGATAAATTCCTAAGGTGCACGATCATTGACAAGCTCCCTCCAAGTTGGAAGGACTTCAAGAGTTATCTCAAGCACAAGCGAAAGCAGATGACCCTTGAAGACTTGATCGTGAAGTTGCGCATCGAGGCCGACGTGCGCAAAAGTGATCAAAATGCTAAGGGATTCGCCCCAAATGAAGCCAAGGCCAATCTGTTGGAGCGGGGCGGACCCTCCAACAAACGCTCTCGCCCAAACCGTCCAAATGACAAAGGGAAGGGAAAGCAGCCTTCAAAGAAGTTTGAAGGCGACTGCTACAAGTGTGGCAAACCAGGCCACTTTGCTAAAGACTGCCGCAGCAAGAAGAAGAAGCCGGCAGCCCACGTCGTTGAGAAGGAGTTCAAGGACTGAGATGAGAACGACCTCATTGCTGTGGTCACTGAAGAGGTCAACCTTGTTAACAACAACAAGGGTGGCTGGTATATTGATACCGGCGCTACTGCACATGTTTGCGCAGATAGGAGTATGTTCTCCACCTACAACAACGTTGAAGGGAGAAAGATAAACATGGGGAATCAAGCCTCGTCTGAAATCCTCGGAGTTGGTGATGTAATCCTCAAGATGACGTCTGGCGTCTCAATCACCTTCAAGGATGAGCTGCACGTTCCGGACATCCGGAAGAACCTAGTTTCATGATCAATACTAGTGAATAAGGGTTTTAAACTTGTATTTGAATCCGATAGGTTTGCATTGTATAAGTTTGGGAAGTCCCTCGGAAAAGGTTATGTAACCGACGGACTTTTCAAGCTTAGTGTAGCAACACTGCGTGTTCCAAAGCCATTGGCTAATAATAATAAAGCATCTACTTCCTCTTATTTGACCGAGTCTTCAAATTTGTGGCATTGTAGATTGGGACATGTAAATTCAAAAGCCATTAAAAGATTAGTAAATTTAGACTTACTAAAGGCTAATGAATTGGATATCCAAGATAAATGTGAAATTTTTCTTGAAGCAAAAATGACTAAGTTGCTGTTTCACTCGGTTGAACGAAGCACAAAACCCCTTGAATTAATTCACACGGACGTATGTGATTTAAAGATGGTGCAAACAAGAGGTGGTAAAAAGTACTTTATCACTTTCATAGATGATTGCACAAGGTATTGCTACATTTATCTTTTAAGAAGTAAAGATGAAGCAATAGAAGCGTTCAAAAATTATAAGAACGAAGTTGAGAATCAACTTGGTTGTAAAATCAAAATGATTCGAAGCGATAGAAGAGGCGAATATGTAGCCCCGTTTGAGGAGTTATGCAACGCAAGTGGTATAATTCATCAAACAACTGCTCCATATTCACCACAATCTAATGGTGTTGCAGAACGCAAAAATCGAACTCTAAAAGAGATGATGAATGCACTGCTTCTAACTTCAGGATTACCACATAACATGTGGGGGGAAGCTGTTTTGACAGCCAACTATATCTTGAATAAGATCCCTCTCAAAGGAAAAGATGTCACTCCTTATGAGTTGTGGAAGGGAAGGAAGCCATCCTACAAATACCTCAAAGTGTGGGGGTGTTTGGCAAAGGTGATGGTTCCTCCGCCCAAAGAAGTTACAATCGGACCTAAGACGGTTGATTGCATCTTCATTGGATATGCACTTAACAGTAGTGCATATCGATTTGTTGTTCACAAGTCTGAAATATCGACTATCACAGTAGGAACAACAATTGAGTCGAGGAATGTTGTATTTCTCGAAAATACATTTCCTTGCAAAGACAAGGAAAAAGTCTCAACCAATTCTGAGACAAGAATTGAAGAAGCCACTAGTTCTAAATCAGCAGATGCGGAACCTGAATCGCGCAAGCGTGCAAGGCCCGATCCAAAAGATACAGTACTAAGACGTGGTAATAGAGTCATAACACCAAAAACTTTTGGTCCTGACTACATTGCTTTCATGTTGGATGAAGAACCAACATCGATAAAAGTAGCCTTTGCTGGCCCAGACGGGCTGCATTGGAGAGAAGCTGTTCAAAGCGAAATTGATTCAATTTTGCTAAACCACACATGGGTGTTGGTTGATTTTCCCGAAGGTGCTAAACCTTTAGGATGCAAATGGGTTCTTAAAAGAAAGTTTAAGGCCGATGGAACAGTTGATAAGTATAAAGCCCGATTAGTAGTAAAGGGTTTTAAACAAAAGGAAGGACATGACTTCTTCGATACCTATTCACCTGTAACAAGGATTACATCTATACGAGTGCTTCTCGCTATTGCTGCATTGCACAATCTTGAGATTCATCAAATGGATGTAAAGACCGCGTTTCTAAATGGTGAACTAGAAGATGAAATCTATATGGAACAACCCGAAGGGTTTGTAGTACCTGGACAAGAGAAAAAGGTATGCAAGCTCGTAAAGTCCCTATATGGATTGAAACAAGCGCCATTGCAATGGCACTTGAAGTTTGATAATGTGATGTTATCAAATGGGTTTAAAATCAACGAGTGCGACAAATGTGTCTACATCAAGAGCACTAATAACGGTCATGTTATAGTGTGTCTCTACGTTGATGATATGTTAATCTTGGGTAGCAACACTCAAGTAATTAACGATACAAAGGCCATGTTAAAGAGAAACTTTGACATGAAAGACATGGGTCTAGCCGATGTAATTCTTGGAATGAAGATTCTAAGAACGAATGATGGAATCATCTTAACACAATCACATTATGTTGAGAAGATATTGAATAAATTCAAAGCCTATGATGGCGCGCCGGTTAAGACTCCAATTGAACTCGACGTTCACTTGAGCAAAAACAAAGGCGAGCCCGTTGCACAAGAAGAGTATGCACGGGTCATCGGGTGCATTATGTACTTGACTAATTGCACTCGACCTGACATTGCTTGTGCCGTGAACAAGTTGAGTCGTTACACGAGCAATCCAAGCAAAGAGCATTGGAGAGCTCTTGTGAGGGTTTTGAGATATTTAAAACACACTCAAAATCTTGGGCTACACTTCTCGAGATACCCCCCGGTACTTGAAGGGTACTGTGATGCCAATTGGATATCTGATAATAGAGACTCACTTTCAACAAGTGGATATGTCTTTACTATTGGGGGTGGTGCTGTATCGTGGAAATCCACAAAACAGACCTGTATAGCCCGATCAACAATGGAATCGGAGTTCATTACCTTGGATAAGGCTGGTGAGGAAGCCGAGTGGCTTAAGAACTTCCTTGAAGACATTCCATGTTGGTCTAAGCCAGTGCCACCAGTGTTGATCCACTGCGATAGCCAAGCAGCTATTAGAAGGGCAAACAATGGCTTCTATAACGGTAAGTCTCGACATATACGTCGACGACATAACACCGTGAGACATTTGATCACAACAGGGGTGATTACAATTGACTATGTGAAGTCAATAGATAATCTAGCGGATCCGCTAACCAAAGGGTTAAACCGTGATCAAATGAATAAGTTGCTAGAGGGAATGGGTTTGAAATCCACAAACTAAAAGAACTATCACAGTGGTAACCCAACCATGATGACTGGAGATCCCAAGAACTTGGTTCAAAGGGACAACTAAGCTATGAGAGTTCATGAGAAACACTCAACTATATCTATTCCCTAGAGAGCAATAGAGTGTTGGAGAGCTTGCCTAGTGGTAAAGGCTAAGTCTATGACTTTTAATGGTTCTTAAGGATCTCAAAGAGATGGAATTCTCAAAGAGACCAAGTATTGCAAGATACTTGACTAAGAATCACCTATGTAAGTGCGAAGTGTGGTCGCTTCATAAAAAAATGCACTTATGAATCCAAAGTGGTGTCCGAGACCGCAATGGACACAAAACGTGAGAACGGATGAGGTTGAGGTGTTTAAGCGTAAACACCATTGTCTCGGTGCACGCCGTGGGGGATTAGTTCAAAGCATCGCGCTACTAAGCCGCCTGTGTATCCGATGGTGTCGACTATGGAGGGTTCAAAGTCAACAACTACCTATCCTTATGCTTATATACCTCTCGAGGGTTGAGCTTGTGTCTGCATGCATATGCATTCGGCTATTTCCACTCATGTGGGGGGTTGCAGAAATCATGGTATTAAATATGCTCGGTCAATGGATTTTGACTAAATAATAAATGTGACGAGACATTTAATTTTGTGAAATTAAATGACATAGCGTCGATCTACATTTTACGTAGATAAATGTAGTATATTCACTTTCTCAAATCCGATTTACGGTGAGTGAGAAATAGTGGATTAAAGTTGGGCATAATTAGCTTTTAATTAAAAGCTTGGAGTTGGAGCTTAGGGAATAATTAACTAGTGTTAATTATCACACATTGGAGGATTAACACATCTTTTAATGTGTATAAATTAAGTGACTTTATGTTACTTAATAATTATAGTGGACCAAGATGGGTGAAAGAGCACACACGCGCGCACACACGCGCGCCGCCGCCGCCGCCCGCCCGCCCGAGCCCGTGCTCGTGCACGTGCTCGTGCTCGCGCTCGCGGGCCTCGGGCCGCGGGCCTCAGGCCCGGGCCCGATCTTGGACTTGGACTTGGACTTGGACTTGGATCTTGGCAATTGGTCTTTGGGTGGTCTTTGGGCTTGGGGCTTGGCCCAAACTATTCTTTTTGGACCACCGCCGAGTCAGCAATCCAAGTGGCTTGACACGTCGTCAAGCGAGGCACAGTCACGGCTGCCACGTGAGAAATCCACACGCTCCACATGCGAAAGGCACACGCCTGCCACACGCTCGTAACCGACGTCGGTTACGAATCTGCCATGATGAGCCTTCATGGCTCGGTTGACCCTGCATGGTGGCTTGGCCTATAAATAGGCTAGCCATACCACTGCATTAGGACACACAATTCCAAGAATTCTCTGCATCATAAGCTCTCTCCCTCTCTGCATTGTCTTTCTGTCGAAGCTCTGCCCTCTCCTCCATCCAGTTCGCCGGAGCTCTACTGATTGCGGTGCTGCATCAAAAGAGACGTAGTCGTTTTACCTTTGGGGACGAAACGCCAAACCGAAGAGCACTACCGGGGCGTATCTCGTCTTGCGGGAAGAGGCCTCCTCGACTCGGCTAAACATTCACGGTTTATTCGTTTCATTGTAATTCAGTTCAGTTTCGTTTCTTGTATTCCTTCTTTTGGGTTGTATTACGCCCGGCTTTTATCTCTTGTAATCAGTAGAACCAACAAAAATAAAATTTCACATCATGGAACAACTATTTCTTTGCATAATCCGTGAGCCCATCCGGAATCACCTTAGCAACAAGATAATTCACTATATTAGCATACCATGCCACGTTGCCTTGAACCACATAAAACAAGTGCTCATCCGGGAATTCTTCATTGATGACCAACTTAAATTTTTCCTCTTCACTAGCATGCTCCAATCTTGAGAGATGATCTGCCACCACATTCTCACACCCTTTTCTATCTCGGATCTTCAAATCAATTTCTTGAAGGAGCAAGATCCACCTTATAAGTCTTGGTTTTGCATCTTGCTTTGCAAAGAGATGGCGGATGGCGGCATGGTCGGTAAAGACAATAGTCTTGGCCCCAATAAGGTAAGGGCAGAACTTGTCAAAAGAGTAGACCACCGTAAGCATTTCCTCCTCGGTAGTGGTGTAGTTAGCTTGAGCCGAATCCAATGTCCTACTAGCATAATAAATCACCCCGAATATCTTGTCTCTCTTTTGTCCCAAAGCCAAGCCTATCGCTACATCGCTTGCATCACACATGATCTCGAAAGGTTGAGACCAATCGGGGGAGATCAAGATCGGGGCGCTCACTAATGCCGCCTTGAGCTTCCCAATGCGTGCACACATTTAAGAGTGAAATCAAATTTTACATCTTTAGTTAGTAAATGGCAAATGGGTCTAGCAATATGTGAAAAATCCTTAATGAAACGCCTATAGAACCCCGCATGGCCTAGGAAGCTCCTCACGGCCTTCTCACTAGGAGGAGGTGGCAATTGCTCAATGTCCACTATCTTGGCTCTATCCACTTCAAGTCCCCCGGATGAAATTTTGTGTCCCAACACGATCCCATCACGGACCATAAAATGACATTTCTCCCAATTGAGGACTAAATTGGTCTCCTCACATCTCTGCAAAACCGTGGTTAGATTATCCAAGCAACTATCAAATGTCATACCAAAAATAGAGAAGTCATCCATGAAAACCTACATAATATCCTCAACCATGTCATGAAAAATGGACATCATGCATCTTTGAAAAGTAGCTGGGGCATTACAAAGCCCAAAAGACATTCTCCTATATGCATAGACACCATAGGAACACACAAAAGCTGACTTATGGTGATCCTCGGGGGCTATCAAAATTTGGTTATATCTCAAATATCCATCAAGAAAACAACAATACTCATGTCCGGCTAGCCTATCCAACATTTGATTAATAAAAGGGAGGAGGAAGTGATCTTTCCTAGTAGCTGAATTCAAAGCACGATAGTCAATGCAAACTATCTACCCGGACAGCACTCTAGTAGCTATCAACTCATCATTTTTCCCTTTCACCACGGTGGTGCCCCCTTTATGGCCACCATTTGAGTAAGACTCACCCACTCACTATCGAATATAGCATATATAATATCGGCATCTAACCATTTCAACACTTCCTTTCTAACCACATCTTGCATAATAGGGTTTAATCGACTTTGGTTTTGTACCTTAGGCTTATACCCATCTTCTAAGTGAATCCTATGCATGCAAACGGTTGGGCTTATTCCCTTGATGTCTGATATGGACCACCCAATGGCACTCTTATGCTTCCTAAGAACTCTCAACAATTTATCCAACTCGGAAGTAGAAAGGGAAGATGATACAATTACCGGAAAAGTGTCATTCTCTCCAAGAAAGGCATATTGCAAGTGTGATGGTATTGGCTTCAACTCAAGCTTCTTGCTTTCCATCCCTAAGAGGTAGAAATTGTGAACGGAGTGATCTAGGGGTCTCTTTAGCCGAGTTCAAAGCACCTACAAATTCCAACAACTCGGGGTTAGCATCCAAAATATCAAAAGAATGGGAAGAATACAAGGAATGAGAAATGCATCTCTCTAATTGTCATCCAAGTAAGAGGCCGGTGCCATTCTTCCAACACACTTATCCATCACGGTCACAACATTGCAATGTTGAAGACTTCCTCCCGGTTCCACATCATGCCTCTTCAAGGCCTCATATATCGAAAATGTCACACTCTCATCATTAAGGCGAAGTGTAAGCTCTCCCTTTGAAACATCAATCATGGCTTTTCCGGTGGCAAGGAACGGTCTCCCCAAAATAAGAGGTACAATTCTATCATCTTCCATGTCCAACACCACAAAGTCAACGGGGAATTTGAAGTCATTCACCCTCACCAATATATCTTCAACTATGCCCGAGGGGTATGCTACCGATCTATCCGCCATTTGCAAAGTAATGCTAGTGGACTTCAATGGACCAATTTTCAACTTGTTGAAGAAGGACAATGGCATAAGATTGATGCTAGCCCTTAGATCACACAAGACATTCTCCACAAAGCAATTTTCAATGGTGCATTCAATAGTGAAGCTCCCCGGATCTTGCATCTTGGCCGGTAACTTCCTTTGAATAATTGAACTATAACTCTCCGTCAAGTTAACCGTCTCATAGTGCTCTCATTTCCTCTTTTGTGAGACCACATCCTTGAGGAACTTTGCATAGCTTGGCATTTATTGAAGTGCCTCAACAAGAGGGATGTTAATTTGAACTTTCCTAAAGATATCCAAAAATCTTGAAAATTGTTCATCCTTCTTCTTTTGCATCATCTGAGGAAAAGGAAGTTTAACTTCCATGGACTTGGGAGGAACAATTGGCTCGGGCTGATCTTTAGGTGGGCTCTCCGTCGGTGTCTCCACCTCTATCCTCTCTTCTTCCTCGGGTTGCACAATATCTTCCGTTTCGGGCATAGGAGGACTCACATAGCTTGTCCCACTCCTCAAATTAATAGCCTTGCAATCCTTTAGGTTAGGAATGGTATTGCTTGGGAATTGCCCCGGTTGATGAAGTTGACCCTAGGCAACGGCGCCAAAAACTTGACTCATGCTAATTTTGCATTAAAAAGCGTCACCCACAAGTGTACGGGCTAAGTAGCATATGGCAAGCTAAAATTATCGATCATCGAAGACGAAAAGCCGGTTTGAGTATTACAATGCAACTTTGAACATTATTTAGACTACTAAAAGGGATTTTTGGTTTTCTATAACTAAGATCAAAGAACAATTAATCAAGTAAAGACAATTAACGAAGCAAGACAAACAAAGGATGGTTTTTCATACAAATTTGGAAAGGTAGGGATATGGATCCGTTAGTATGGATCACGGGTTCCCCCTATGGATCATGCTCATCTATCAGTTCTCTTGTGTGGCTAGGAAGGTCGGGTAAATTGGTTAGACCCTCTCTCGGGTGTATCTAACTCGTGGATTAATCCCTAGTGTAGGAGTCTCCTCCATACAATTCAAGATTAACTCCATAGAACAACGGACCCTAGTCATCTCTCTAGCTCATGCATCTCTAGATTACATGTAACGCACGTAGTTGTTGATTACCTAACCATTCTAATCATGCATATCTCAATGTCAATAATTAGAACAAGATATATTAAATTGTTAGCTACACAATTGGATAATAAGAGCTAAATAACCAACAAAAACCAACACAAGAGATAGATAGCATAAATCAAGGATCAACCCATGGATTCTATACAAACATCACCACATCCCTAAGGAAAATTTAGCTACTCATAGTCAAAGGTAAAACAAAAAGAAAAATAAAGCAAATCGAAGAAAACATGGATAGAAAATAGAAACTAGAACTCCCTATGGTAGAAATGATGGTGGGGAGTCTTCTCCTTCAATCTCTTGAAAGGGGAAGCTCCTAAGCCTTCAAATCCTCTTCAAAACATTGTTTTCTTGCTCGGAATCGTCGTGTAGGAGTTAGAGCTCAAATGTGTGAAGTCCCCTTTTATATCCGGAGTGAAAAGAAAGAGAAAATGGGCATCAGCAGCAATCGCCCGACCGAAAGGTCCGAATGATCAACTCTGCAATCAGTTGTTAGAATCAATAGGTCTTCAAATTGTTCATTTGAAAAAATGGAAACCCTTCTTATTGGATGATCATGATACTTCCCGAAAATGGAAATTCTTGATCAATGGAGAAACGCCCGACCGGGCGTTTTGTTGGAGGAAAAACACCCGGACGGGCGAAATCTCTGGTCTCATCTCTATTTCGCCCGGGTCGGGCGTTTTGTCTTATAAAAACGTCCGGTCGGGCGAACTTTCTGGAATCAGCCGCGTTCGCTCCGTTTTGCCCGTTTTAACCTGTTTTTACTTCAAAAGTCCAACAAACTCATTACTTCATCTAATTGATGACTAAATGAGTGAAAAGTTATAATAAACACCTTAATCCAACAAAAACATGGGTTAATCACCTCTAAAACCATCCAAAAACCATACCAACTTCCAAGTTCCACTTTGACCCATTCTTTCGTCTTCCCATCATCTGCCACCGCCGACTTACCACTGCCAAAACCAATCAAGACAATTTGACAATTAGCCTATCAAATTTTCAACATATTCATCATGTTAACACTAATTCGTGTTGGATAAGATTTCTAATTTTCATAATCAATTTGTTATGAATAGTTCCAAAATGATGACATCAAACACAACCTTTAATCAGAATTGATACCTCTAATTTTAATTTATCTTTGTTTGTGTTGTAGCTGATCAAGATTAAAAACTCATCTTCAACTATTATTGAGGAAAGACGTGAAAATTTGAAGATATTTTCTAAAACTAAGAGAGAAAAATATCTAAAATTTAGAATCATTTTATATAAGAAAATTTTATTTACGTGTGTTTATTTCCAAAAGCCTTTTAGCCCGAATAGCTCAATGGGTTAGTCTGAAATCAGGTGGATGAGGGTTAGGATTGAATATTTATAAATTAAAAAATTTACAATCCGAATAGCCTGACAATCCGAGTGGATTGGCTCGAACCCAAACAGGTTAGTCCAATTAACATCCCTAAATCCTATTGAAATGAAATAAATAATTTGCATAACCATGATATTTTAACTATTATTGATATCTAAGCCATAATTTACGAAGTTACCTCTTCTTCTTTTTTAATTTAACCACAGGTGTACCGAATCCGCCTTTTGCCGGAATCCGACTAATCCTGCTCGATCGGGGTTGCGGATTAAGGCCGAAAGTCTCCCAGCGGGTGGCGGGGTTACCTCTTATAAATATATAAAGACAACAAAATAATGAATGAAAAAGAACACTATTTTAAATAAGAAAAATAAATAAAAAATGATATGAACAGAAGAAGCTAAAACGATAATTAAAAATTCAACATAATATAAAAGATGTATACAAATTGTTTTAGATTTTAATATTTTTCTCACAAGAATTACCTATTGTTATACACCTTCACATGTCAAATTATATTTTATTATATTTTATTCGTCCCCAAAGAATAATTCTATTTTGTCATTTCAATCCATCCATTAAAATCAATCTTTTTCAAATTTTAAAAAAATTCAACACATTATTACAGTATAAATCTCTTTCTATTAATACTACCCTAATTAAAAAAATTTATTTCTCTCATCCACTTCCACTCCCAACACATGTCATTCTCATGACCTCATTTTCAGAAAAATAAAATAAAATAATTAAAGCTATAACCTACATAGCTAATTAGAGCATCTGCAACGGTGGACGGACGACGTTCGTCCGTCCGTGCCAGCGGCACGGAAGACGTCTTTTGCCGCTGGCACGGCGCTGCTCGATGCATCGAGCACATCCGTGCCAGCGAGCAGGTGACGTGGCCGGAAGTGATTGGGCAACGGCATAGCCGTTGCATTTGATTTTTTTTTAAATCGATTTTTAATTAAAAACCGACTAAAAATAAAAAAAAATATTTTCCCACTTCCCAAAAAAATATATCCATTTTCTACCGTTTTCTAGCCACTTTTAATTTTTTTTAAATTTTTTTTCCCCCAAAAATACACATTTTCATCTATAAATACCCTCACTTTAACACCAACAAAATTCACACCACACTACACAATTCTCATCTACATTCTCTCATTTCCATTCTCATCTACATTCTCTCATCTCCATTCTCAATCTTTCTTCCACTCATACAACATAACAATGTCCAGCCAAGGCGATCACCCTCCGGGCTCCCACGGTTGGAACCCCGATTGGTTCGGTTCACAACCGTTTCCTAGTCCGGAAACGGAATATTCGGCCCCTCCTCAAACCCAAAGTTCGGGCGTTCCAGGTGGCTACCGGCCTTACCCGATCAACGACCAAGATGCCCCCGAAGGGCTATACGGGTGGACACCCGAACCTAGAGCGAGGTCGACCGCCCCCTCCCAAACTCCGACTCCTCCTACTCGCGGTGTCCGCACACCGTACACTCCGGCGGAGATGGAGCAATTGTTCAAGGCGTTCTTACCAATCTCCGAAGATCCGGAGATTGGCACGAACCAATCCGGCGATCACTTTTGGTGGTGCATTTGTCGCCGGTACAATGAAAATCGGTCGGAGGGAACAATCGAGCGCAACGAGAGTATGGTGCGCAACGCCATCTACAGAGCCAATGAAGAAATCCAAAAGTTCCAGGGGTATTACCTCCAGGAAGAGCGGTCGGCGGGGAGCGGCCGGAGCGAGGTCGACATCATCAGTTCCGCCATGTCGACCTACTAATCCATGAACTACAAGGCGTTCAAGTACCTCAACATTTGGCAGGAGACACGGTCGCATCCGAAGTATAGGGGAGGCGTAACATCCTCCTCTAGCGGCTCCTCCAAACGGTCAAAGTCGGTATCCCTATCCGACGCCGGCTTCGAAGACATGGTTAGCCAACTCGCCGGAGCTAACTTGGGTAACCCCGACGCCGGCCCGAGCGGTTCCTAACGCCGACCGCAAGGAAGGAAGAAGCCAGCGGCCAATCGCCGTCGCGCAGCGACTCCATCCGGCGATGCTCCCGAACCCGCTCCCGTTCATGTTCCCGTGCCCTATGCGCCACCTCCACCCCACCAACTCGTTGTGGGCGATTTTGGCCCAACTCAATATGGCCGATAGGTCAACTATGACCCCCTCGCAACTTCGATCGCACGAGGCCATGATATTGGGCCTCCAAAAATAATTGGGAGTAGTGCCGCCGGATGAATAGTCTTCCACTGGGATATTTTTAGCTTTAATTATGTAATTTTTAATTTTTAGTATTTTAATTATGTATTTTTTATTTTTTAGGATTTTAATTATGTCTTTTTTATTTTATTTGTAATTTGAAATATTATTTCGGTTTTTTTAATGAATTTTAATATTTTAGAAATATTTTTATTTAAATTGAATAATAGAATGGTGAGACCATTGTGCTCGTCCTTACGGATGAGCACAGCTGTGGGTATTGTACTCTTGTCTAAGAGTAGTCAGAAATAGTAGCGTCGGGCCCATAACCGTACTCATTGACAAGAGCACGGTTGTAGGTGCTCTTAGATTTCAGCAGATCCCGTCTCTCCATAGTATCAAAGCAATTATATAGTGTATGTACACAAACATGTCCAGGTGCATACATCAAAACATTTTTGTATTTACTCATTATAATAATAACAATAATAATTCATCTTCAACAATTATTGACAGACTTAATTTCCATCCAAAATCATAAGTAGAGTAAGTGAGTAACAATGGTGGGAAAATCGGGTTTCTAGGGCAGTTTGCCTTTAAAATTACGTAAATGTACCCATTTTGTTATCTATTCCATAAATGGGAAAAACGCCATTCTCATTGGCGTGTTTTAAGTGAAAACGCCACCCGTATTGGCGTTTTACAACGTATGTGTCGTTGTATTGCATGTATGTTAAAAAACGCCGACGGGGTTGGCGTTTGATCGAAAAACGCCAATCCCAGTGGCGTGTTTTAAAAACGCCAATTCGGGTGGCGTTTTTCTTGCCTTCTGCCGTGAAAAAAGGCCAAAAATTATCCCAAGTTATACACGCCAATGGGATTGGCGTGTTTCAACCTTTCATTCAGGCAAACTTTCGTTCAGGCATTTCATCGAACACTTGGAGGGCAAACTTTCGTTCAGGCATTTCAACAAACAGTTGGTTCAAATCCCTAACCGACAACATGATCCAATTCCCCTCATTCACCAACTCCACCGTCGCCGCTTCTTCTCCGTCGTCGCCGCCGCGCCAGCATCTCTCCTCCTCGCTGGAGCTGCTCACGGCGGCGACGTCGGGCGGTTTCATGCCGGCGTCGGCGGATCCATACTCGTCGGGGTTTCCGATGCCGGAGTTCAAGCCGTCGCTCAACTTCTCGCTGGATGGGCTCGGGAGCGGCTATGGAAGCTTCCAGGGGGTTCCCGAAGCAAATGGGAAGCTTCTTTTTCCGTTTGAGGATTTGAAGCAGGTGCCCAACAATGCTGATCAAACTCGAGATGATCATAATTCCAATGGATTTTGGAATGGGGTTATAGGCGGTGGATCATGGTAAATTTTACTAATTTTTTTACATTTTTTTCTTTGTAGGGGTGGTGGGTGACTTTGTTTGTATTGATTTGGAAAAAATGAAAAGTAAAAAACTGACTTATAAGTATAATACTACTGGTACTACTATATATGGATACTGTGTTCTTGGGTTAATTAATTATACTACTACTACATAGTAGTATCTATGGTGGTTGTGTAATTATTATTATTATTGTTATTAATTATCAAGGATATATATGTATATGTTGGAGTTAGAAGCTTGTTTTTAGATATGGCTTCAGGTAAGGGAGATGGTGTATAGTGATAGAAGAAGAGATTGGCCTTGATTTTTGAAGGGCAATTAAGCAGCTGCATTGCTACTTTATTCTTCTATCAGCACAAGGAGAGCCACCATGGAATTAAGCCACATTTTCTTTGCCTTTTCTAGTATTATGATTTTGTATAACTCAAGTTTTTATTCAGCTTTTGTGATGGAAGATCTTGTCTTAGTTACTCTCTCTCTTTAATTTCACATATCTTCAATTTCTTCAATTCTAATAAGTTTTTGTTATCATGCATTATAGTGTGTAGTAATGTGTATCCAAACAGCCACCAACTGTGAGAGTGAGATAGACTCAGTCAAATGATTCACACAAACCATCATATACAGTAGATAGATACTGATACTATTTTGCAGATGAAACCAATTATCGAATCAAATTTCTTGTCTTCACTTTGAAGCTACTCCCAAACCCCAACTACTTGTCCATCCAAACACCTCATCATTCCATTCAGCTCATTCCACGCCACCTATTCTGCTCCAATCACAATTGCCCACTATATATCACAATAATTCTACTCAACAAGCACATCATATCATATCGTATATTTGGAATTTTCAGTGCAACATACTAGATACGGAATCAGAAATTGGAAAACACCGTCAAGTTTTTCAGTGCTATCACAATGTGAAATGTAGTCGAGAATAAAAAATCTCAGTCATAACACCAACCACTATGGCAGGACAAGCATCAGAATAAAACCATTTGTGTGATGAAGGAAAACGCCATTTGTACAATGGAGGGAAATCACAGAGATGCTACCGGTTGGCGCACATACCTACACGTCCTCGATCAACCAGTAGCTTCCACCAAATCCTGATTCACCAAAACAAGCACATAATTATGTGCAATGTATTGCCTTTCCCTACTCAATAATATATGTATTACAGAGCCCAATTCAAAATTAACATTGTTGAACGAAAGTTTGCCCTCCAAGTGTTCGATGAAATGCCTGAACGAAAGTTTGCCTGAACGAAAGGTTGAAACACGCCAATCCCATTGGCGTGTATAACTTGGGATAATTTTTGGCCTTTTTCACGGCGGAAGGCACGAAAAACGCCACCCGAATTGGCGTTTTTAAAACACGCCACTGGGATTGGCGTTTTTCGATCAAACGCCAACCCCGTCGGCGTTTTTTAACGTACATGCAATACAACGACACATACGTTGTAAAACGCCAATACGGGTGGCGTTTTCACTTAAAACACGCCAACGAGAATGGCGTTTTTCCCATTTATGGGTATGCACACAAAATTCAACAGCAACACCACCAACACGTATCAATGTATTGCTCCTTAATCTCATTGGACTGGTCCACCTTTGTATTTTGGTTGTAACAAGCAAAAGATAAGTATGAAAATACTCACTAACATTAACATATGCCTGAAGTAACTCCGAAAGAAAAGGCATAATAGTTCTTTGTAAGTCATCCAAGTTTTTGGGAATATCTACAAGACCGAATTATTGGCCATCATAAAGTGCCATCGCCATGTTTAAGGCACCAATCCAGTTCGCAGTACTTCAATTTGTTCCTTCTATGAGAGAAGGCGAGATGCAATGAGATGCTCCTGTCCAAGTATGCATATAGTATTAGTAGCACCCCTAGCATCAATACTGTTGTGATAAGCTTTCTCAGGGTTCCCAGTAAAATATATATGAATATGACGAGAAATCAAATAATTGTCCCCTCAAAAGTCATCCACAGAAAAGCTAGTCTGGTGGATCAAATTTACATCTTTAACTTTCAAACAGAGGTGAGGATGGCCAGCATCTGTGACATATGTATATTTACCTACTGTAATGCAAATTAGGCTTCAGGCAAGGTGAGAATGATAATTTTTATGCCAAGCCGACAGCTGCATTTTCAAGAGTCCACTTTTCTAGCACTTCCAACTCTGATTTTAATAGCTTAGCAACCTCAACTTCTGGTCCCAAGCAATGAAGCTTTGTCTGACGCTTAAACAAGAGCATTTTCTGGAACAAAAAATCAAACTAAAATTTGCAGAAAACAGCAATTGCTGGAAATTAACAAACTTCATTCACACATACCAGAGGATGAACTGAGAGATTGGGATATACGTCTCCATGCAACATATGGCATATAGCCCTCCCTATTGCCATCGGGTTTTGGGAATTTGAGCGTATACTTCCACAGTGAGAATGACTTTTGCCTTCGGGGAATATTCAATCCACGAGATTCAGAGAAACAAAAAATGCAAGCATACACTCAAGAGTAATAGTATAAGGAACAATAAATCACTGAGGAATGCAGCCTCCCTACGAACATTACCACAAGAGCACACTGATGCGTGATAAATATGACAACACCTTTGTCAACCATGCCACCCATCATGCTACTTATACTACTAGTCGAAACAGTGAAGCTACTCTGCGAAGAAAGCGTTGCACCTCCATATCCTTTGTTGTATAGCAGTGGAGAAGCACATACTACTCTGCTAGTAGTTTCATCTAAAAGTTTCTGAAACATTGACTCAAATTCAGTTCTGGGAAAGCTGACATTGTTTCCCCATCAATGATTGATATTTACCATAGATTTTGTATAACACATCCTATTGAGCCATGGAACCACGGAAAACCAAATCAACTTGACCACACCTTTGCTGTCACCACTAACCACACCGTCGCGCGAGCGCGTGGTGAGACAGCTCGCGTGCTGTCTCTGTGGGACGGGCGTCTTGGCAAGCTGGGGACAAGACGGGACGCTGCAACACGTCCTGCGGCCGTCTCGTCTCGGAGGGACGATCGCGGGTGCCCTAAGCTTTGTTCCTAATCTAATTTTATCATGTCACATCAATATTTATTACTCCCTCCGTCCCCTAATAGGAGTAGTTGTTTGACCGGGCACGAGTTTTAAGAAATGTAAAGAAAAGTTGGTTGAAAAAGTTAGTGGGAAAGTGGGACCCACTTTTTTATATTGGTTTTATAATAAAATGTGAGTGAAGTGAGTTAGTGGAATGTGAGACCTACTACCATTTATGGTAAAAATGAAGAGTGACTCTTAATGGGGGACGGTCCAAAAAGGAAATTAGCGACTCTTATTCGGGGACGGAGGGATTACTATTTGTTAGTTAAATTTAAAAAGGATGAATTAGGGATTGAGGGTGAAAATGGATAATACCACGTAAAGGATGACAAGAAATTTAAAGTCTGTCTTTTCAATTTCCAACAGCCTATATATGGTCAATTTATAACCTACTACTATTATTACCTCCTCCCTCTCTCTCCTCCCATGTCTCTGTTGACTTTCTCTCTCTTTTATCTCAGCTTATCTTTCTTCTTGCTTTATAATTGAAAGACGCCATCAAGGATGGCGTCTTTATATAAACACGCCATTACCTCCGGCGTTTCTAATTCACTAAACACGCCAACTCCGTCGGCGTTTTTTTTGTAACACGCCAATCATATTGGCGTTTTTTAACTTACATGTATTTCCATAAAATACGACGACATACGGTTCAAAATGGTAAAACGCCAATGCGGGTGGCGTCTTCACTAATAAAAAACGCCAATGTGGATGGCGTTTTTCCCATATATGGAAGAGATAACAAAATGGGTACATTTACGTAAAGTACCCTATAAACCCGATTTCCTCTAACAATGGTTCCCTATTCTGAATCGAATTGTTCATCTCTAAAATCAACACACAGCCCAAAGGTTAAGCAGCGGCTGCGGCTGCTCATGTTGCTGGTCACAACTCACAAGGCTCTGCCTTTTATTTCACGCAATTGTTTATTTAATACTCGAAGAAAAGAAAGAAAGATTACTTCTTTAACCATTAATTTAACCAATCATTCGTCTTCGGAGGAAAACTCCACGCCATTGCCACACTAAAGCCTATCTATTCATACACCAAGGTAGATTTTCGCACACACAACACGGCATATTGGATTACATGGGTTTTCGTGTTCAATTTGTTTTTCTTCTAGTTGTGGATTAGAGCTGATTACGTCCCCATCTCCTGTGTTTTTGGGCATTTTGTGTTTAAAAGTCTTCTTTTTTCGAGGTCGTTAAGTGGGGTTTTTCCCCCCTTTTGTTAATTTTTTTTTGTTTTGTTGTGGTGTGATTTCGACTTTTCGGTTGCTTGATTGCAGGTATGCTCGCCAATTGTGATTGAAGTTGGGGATTTGTTGAGAATAGCGATTCTGCGGTTAGTCGGTTTCGATTGAATTTTCGATAATCTGGAATATTTTATGTGCGCAGATCTCTGAGGAGCTTTTTGGATTTCTGACAAAGGAAATAGATTGTGGAATTCAAGTTTATTTGGTTGGATAGTGGTTTGGGATTGATTAGGGTTATCTTTGGAGATTTCGTGTGTGCATTTGGGATATTGGTGATAGGATCTTGTTTAGTTCTTCTGCTTTGATTAGTTCGTTGTATCCAAGCGTGTCGGGAAAAGGGGGATTGGGTTTGCGTTCTGCCGAAGCTGTAGAACAGTTAATTCTTAGGTTATATTTGTCCGATCGTGGTGGGGGCGGGACGATGAGTTCTAATGCATTGGAAGGTGTTGTTCAATTGGGGAAACTTGTGATTCATATTGCTGAGAATGGGCACTCGTATGAGCTTGACTGTGAGGAATATACGCTCGTTGAGGCCGTGCAGAAGTTCCTGGAGTCAGTGTGTGGGATACCGTTCAGTGATCAGCTTCTGTTGTGCTTGGACATGAAATTGGACTCTCAACGCCCACTCTCGACTTATAAACTCCCATCTAGTGAGCGAGAAGTGTTTTTGTTCAATAAAGCGAGGATGCGGAGCAATTCGCCTTCCCCCCAGCTGGAGCAGTGTGTCATTATTGATATCCCTGATCCCTCAGCGCCGTCCTCATCTCATAACCCTCATCCTCTGGATGATGCTTCAGATCCTGCACTAAAGGCCTTGCCTTCGTACGAGAGGCAATTTAGATATCATTTTCAGTGGGGAAATGCTATTTACAGCCGTACATCAGCTAAAATGGAAATGTGTGAGAGGCTTTTGCAAGAGCAGAAGGTGCAAGAGAGGGCGTTGGAGATTGCAAGGGGTAATTTGGATTATTTCTACAGAATTGTGCTTCAAAACTACAGCGATTTTATGAAATGCTACTCACAGCAGCACCGCCAACATAATAGCCTTTTGGTGAACTTAGGGAGGGATGTGGAAAAATTGAGAGCAATCAGACTTCATCCATCATTGCAAACCACTAGCCGGAAGTGCCTATTAGATTTTGTGAAAGAAGAGAATCTGCTGAAGACAGTCGAAGATTGCAGTAGTTCCCACAGGCAGTTTGAGAACAAAGTTTCAGAATTTAAACAGGAGTTTGGAGATCTAAAGCACAATACAGAAAATTTATTTTCTGGAAAGGCTTCATTTCTTGTCAAGGATTTGGAATTGACAATAAAAGACCACCAGCAGTTTATTAATGAGCAAAAGAGCATTGTGCAAGCTCTCAGGTCCGCTCTCTATCTCTCTTATATGAGAACACACACACAACGTATTTGGTTGGTATGGTGTGTTGGCATATAGCAGAACTATACAAAATATGTATATTGTTGGTTACTTATTTTTTTTAGTAACTTTAGATGATAGATTGTTTGAGTTTTTCTGATGCTAGAATTTATGGGTCTAATCTAATCTCACCCTTAGATGTCCACTCTCATGAGTTTTATTAGTTTATTAGTTAATAGATGTTTATTGTTTATCCAATTTCTTCATTGTGTTGTGTGCTGTTGTGTAAGAATTTGCTTCAAAAGATATTACTACTAACTAAAATATTCTATTTGTGGTGCAGTAAGGATGTAAATACCGTAAAGAAGCTTGTGGATGACTGTATTTCCAGCAAGTTGTCGTCTTCATTGCGCCCCCATGATGCTGTTTCTGCATTGGGACCTATGTATGATAGCCACGAGAAAAACCACCTTCCAAGGATGCAAGAATGTGATCGTGCAATTTCTAATTTGCTCAACTTCTGTAGAGATAAAAAGAATGAGATGAATAATTTTGTTCACAATTACATGCAAAAGATTGCATACATACAGTTTAGCATCAAAGATGTGCGCTACAAGTTCTCTGTGTTCCAGGAGGCGTTGAAGCGTCAGAATGATCAATTTGAGCACCTAAAAGTTGTGCGTGGGATAGGTCCTGCTTATAGGGCATGCCTTGCTGAAGTAGTGAGAAGAAAAGCTTCAATGAAGATCTATATGGGCAAGGCTGGGCAGTTGGCTGAAAAACTTGCTGCAGAGAGGGAGGATGAAGTTAGGAGACGCGAGGAGTTTCTGAAAGTCCATAATACTTTTATTCCTCGCGACATTTTAGCATCCATGGGGTTGTATGACACCCCTAACCCGTGTGATGTCAATGTTTCCCCTTTCGACACTAATTTGCTTGCTCTAGATTATACAGATGTAGACCGTTATGCTCCTGAATCACTGGTAGGACCCTCTACTAGGAGTGAGAAACATGGGTCTCCGAGGACTTCCCTGTCAATGTCGAATGAGGGTTCACTCTCATCTGAAGTTGAAGGATGTGGCGTGGACCTCCCAGAAAAGTATGATTTTCAGGAATTTATTGAGGGGTCAGAATTGATGGAGATTGCGGGGACTAGCAAGATGGAAGTTGAGAATGCGAAACTGAAAGCTGAACTTGCTTCCAAAATTGCCATATTATGTTCAATGAGCACCGAGCTTGATTATGGATCTTTTGATGATGAAAAAATAGAGAACATGTTGAGGAATGCTGCGGAGAAGACATCTGAAGCTTTGCATCTGAAAGATGAGTATGGAAAACACCTCCAATCAATGCTAAAGATGAAGCAAATGCAGTGTGAGTCTTATGAAAAACGGATTCAGGAACTAGAACAAAGGTTGTCTGATCAGTATCTAAGGGATAAGATTTCGGTGGATGGGGACGAATCTGCAGTTTCAACTGCAAAGATAAATGATAACAAGTTGGATGTATCAGGACTTGAAGAAGTGCACATGCCCCATGCAATGGAAGAAGTCTCTTGTGCATCGAGCTCATTGAAATTGGGGGTTGTCCCTGATCATAGTAAGGCACAAGAAGGACTAGGGGATAATATGACGGACTCCTCTATTATGTTAAATCCACAGTTGGATTCATCAATGCTAGATCTGCACCGTGATAAAGGACATCTCCATGACAAGGAAAAGAAAGACACACTGTTGTCTGATGTAGGCATGGCACTTTCTGCTAGTAACATGGCGGTCAGCATGTCTCGGCCAACAGACTTATTGTCTTATGAAACAGCTGTTCAGCCAGATTTAGGTGCTAAAGAATGTGATAGCCTTGTGATAGAATTGCAAAACGCCCTAGCAGAGAAATCAAGTCAATTAGAGAATGCAGAAACTAAGATCCAAAAATTAATGGATGATGTTTCCAAGCTTGGGAGGGAGTTAGAGATCGGTCGAAAGCTGCTCGATGAATCTCAGGTATTACTTACTGAAAAATTGAATTTTGATCCGTCGTTTACTATATTGGCACCTGATGGAAGTGGCAAGGGCTTGGGGCTGCAAGCGATCCGTCCATATTTTGTACAGTAGTTTGGTTTGAGAACTTATCTTTTCTAATAATTCTAGTTAAACTATGCTCAATGAGCAATAGGCATGGCATCTATTTGCCTTCACAAGCATTTTCCATCAACATTGAAAATATGATCAGATTACAATTTCTTAAGTCCATCCAGAAACCACTGCCTTTCTTGATTTTTAATTTTCTCTTGATGTTGCTGATTGAAGACGGAGACGAAGATTTCAGTTTGTGGCCAGCATGAGTCTTCTTTCTTAATTAAAAAAGTTGTTTTGCAATACATCCATCTTTTGAATAGGAGAAACAGTGTCAGAACTTAAAATGTTAAATTTTTTATTTTTCAATATCCATTGGGCTTCATTTACTCTTTTATTAAAGATATGAGGGTGTTGTCTGATTGTGACTAATATTTCTCTATTGATCTCAGTATATGTCTCTGTTATTAAAGTTCTACATATCTTAGGACTACTCTCTATCCTATTGTGTTGCAGATGAATTGCGCTCATTTAGAGAACTGTCTGCATGAGGCGAGAGAGGAGGCTCAAACCCATCTTTGTGCTGCTGATCGTAGGGCTTCAGAGTATAGTGCATTGCGTATCTCGGCCATCAAAACACGCGGTCTCTTTGAAAGAATGAAAAACTGTGTTTTGACATCTGGGGTGGCAACTTTCGCTGATGCTTTGCGTAGTTTAGCTCAGTCTTTAAACAGGTAAGCACTTCTGCTCACTCCTAACATTGGCATGATTATGTTTGCTTAAATGGCTTTAAATTTTACAGTGTTGCCAGTGAAACTGATGACGACGGTACTGCTGAGTTCTGTGACTGCATAAGGGTGCTAGCAGATAAAGTCAGTGCTTTGTCGAGACAACGTGCTGAATTGCTCGACAGACACTCCAAAATTGAAGCTGAAAGTGAGAAACTTACTAAAGAACTAGAAGAGAAGAAAGAGTTGGTGAATACTCTTTACATGAAGCATCAACTCGAAAAGCAGGTAACATATACTTTCTTTGATGCCGTCTCGGTCTCATATATCAAGAAATAGGACATATGATGGAAAACGATTTAATTGCAGGCGAACAAAGAGAAGATATCCTTCGGGCGGTTAGAAGTGCACGAGATAGCTGCATTCGTCCTAAAATCTTCTGGCTACTATGAGGCCATCAACCGCAACTGCCCATACTACTATCTATCCACCGAGTCTGTAGCCTTGTTCACTGATCACCTCCCAAGCCGTCCAAGCTATATCGTAGGGCAGGTCGTGCACATTGAAAGAAGATTAGCAAAGTCACCAGCCCCGGCATCACAGCAAAGCGAGCACGGTAAGGAGCGGGTGGATGTGCTGATGCTGGAGATTGGTAGCCGGCGGTTGGGGGCATCTGCATCAAACCCTTACGGTCTCCCTGTTGGCTGTGAATACTTCATAGTGACCATAGCCATGTTACCTGATACCACAATTCATTCACCTACTTCCTGATCTTGTTGCAAATTGGCAGATGGATGTGATGGAAGATACCAAGTGTAAATATATTAGTACTATATGATAATGCTGCCGAAGATGAACTCTTGTTACATTTAACTTTCATCTTCTCTTGTATAGTTACATTTTAATTCAATCCATCTCTTTGTACATAATGGTTTGGTGGCATCTCTTTTGAACTCTGTTTATTTTAACATCTCTTACCTTCCAATAAATATGATGCCAATTTTGGCGACTTTGGATTTTTAGGCGATCATGTTATTTATCAACAATAACTTTATCATAAACATTTAAAAATAGCAAAACACATATGAAGGTCCTTATATTAGATCCTATTACAAATTTTTTGTTTCATTAGATCATTGTATTAATGAATTTTGCTTTATTAGGTACTTTTACTAGTTTTTGTTCATTGGATTCTTAAACTATTGTACATTTATATTAGAGGTTCTTTGAATAAATATTTATTTAACAGACTTGTAATTTAAATAATTTTTCTGATGTTAATTAAAATTATTTATTTATTATGTTAATTCTAGGAAAATATTAGAGAAAGAAAATTAAATAAATTTAATTAATATAAGAAAAGTTGATTAAATTTTGAAGTCCATTACCATTACATAAAGATTCTACCAAATTAAAAATAAAAGTGTAAAACCTCTTAAATCAAAATGCACTATAATATAAAGATCTAACGAAACAAAATGCATTCGTAAAAGGACTTAATGAATAAAAAATTTATAAAATGACCTAATAAAAGAAAATATAGTAAATCACCACCCTTCTTTAATTAATCTTTCTCAACATAGTGAGAGATTTGAGCAAGAAGCAATAAATTGGGTCAATTATCATCCATTTACATAACTAAGTGCTTCATCATAATTGAAAAAAGGACCTATTCTTGAGCTAATATATAGGGGGGATTCTTCACGAACCTTGATTTCAGAATCCTTGCAATAAACCTTAACCAAGATTTCCCATTACAGAAACCAAATAAGTGAAGAATCGTCACGGAGATTGATATTCTTCACCTTCTGCAATTCCGTATAACAAGTTAGAGAACCTTGGAAGAGAAGCAATACGCGGAAGATGAAGAAGCAAGTCGCTAAGCGAGTCTTTTCTAGGTAGACCATGCCCAGGCCAAGGCCCGTCTGCAGAATCTACTTCCATAGCTTGCTCGGTCTTCTCATGTGTAGAATTAACAGCATCATTTGCAAGGTCAAAGTAGATATTTTTTGCAGGATCAGCAACTTGGTTACGGTTTTCGCCATCAACAAGAGCACTGGAAGATATGGCAGGATCCTGCAGCAGGCAGCACAGAGAATCTACCTTCTTCATTAGAGATCTCTCGTCCAATCCCGCCAGACAGTGAGTACTATCACTGAGCATGTAATGTCCGTTTTTTTAATTAAAGGGGTGTTTGTTTTTTGTGAATATCTTGTTTAAGATATGGTGTGGTATGTTTTATTTGTTTTACATTATTTATGGGTGTGAATATTTAGTTTATGGTTTTTGAAAAGCAAATTAATATCCTAATTAAAATTAAATCTCTCTCTCTCTCTCTCTCGGTTTCTCTCCCCCTCCCCACTACTTTCTCAACCTCCCCACTCCCTCTTAACCGATACATCATCCCCTTTCCAATCTCTCCCCACATCGGTTTTTCTCTTTTCTCTCTTGCAATTGCTCTCAACACCGGTAAGCTCCCTCTCTCCTTCTCCCTCTCGGTTCTCATCTTTTTCATTCACTCCCTCTCATCATCGTCTTGGATTCCTCAAGGTGATACCCCCCTTCGTCGTGAATCGGAGTCGTAAGAGGAAGTAAAGCTTTTTCACTACGTTGAACTATCCGGGAAAGGTAACACAAGGCCTCAACTCTCGTTTAATTCGAAAAACATGCATGTAGGACGTTTTGGGAAGGTTTAGATGCTGAATAGGTTTTGTGATTATGTGTTGTTGTCGAGCATGTTTTGTTAGTAACTGACAGTGGGTTCCGACCCCGTTTTGACTGAGCAAACGATCTCCTTTTGGTACGAAATTTTAACCGTATAAACTTGGATGTGTCTTCGGTGTGGTGTGTAAATTTCAGCTTCATTGGATGTCGTATGATTTTACTATGATTTTTGCAAGTAAACTGCGCAGTTCTGCGTGTGGTGTGTTCTGGGTGTTGTTTGTGTGTGCTTTGGGTGTGTTTCTGGGTGTTGTTTGTGTGTGCTTTGGGTGTGTTTCTGAGTGTTGTGCTTTTGTGATGTATGTGGGTGTGTTTGGCCAAGAGATGGCTCGGAGGAATCAGTGTTTGGTTCGAGAGTTTTCGTGTGTGTTGGCCGAGAGTTGTTGGGTTCAGCCTAGGGCAGATTTGTGGAGAGTCTGGAAGGGATGATCCCAGGTGTTTGGGTGTGTTTTGGGATGTAGAATGCGTGGTGTGTTTGTCGTATAGGGTTTGAGAATCGGGGGTCAGAGGAAAAGGGGTGTGAACTAGGTGCCGAGCAGACGGCCGAGGTGGTCGGCCGAGGTGCCGAGCAGGCGGCCGAGACGGTCGGTCGAGGTGCCGAGCCGGACGGCCGAGATGGTCGGCCGAGGTGCTGAACAGGCGGCCGAGACGGTCGGCCGAGGTGCCGAGCCGGACGGCCGAGATGGTCGGCCGAGGTGCCGAACAGGCGGCCGAGACGGTCGGCCGAGGTGCCGAGCCGGACGGCCGAGATGGTCGGCCGAGGTGCCGAGCTGTGCCGAGACAGGTGCCGAGCTGTGCCGAGACAGGTGCCGAGCTGTGCAGAGACGGGTGCCGAGCTGTGCCGAGACAGGTGCCGAGCTGTGCCGAGACAGGTGCCGAGCTGTGCCGAGACAGGTGCCGAGCTGTGCCGAGACAGGTGCCGAGCTGTGCCGAGACAGGTGCCGAGCTGTGCCGAGACGGTCGGCCGAGGTGCCGAGCCAGGCGGCCGAGGTGCCGAGCCAGGCGGCCGAGATGGTCGGCCGAGGTGCCGAGCCAGGCGGCCGAGACGGTCGGCCGAGGTGCCGAGCCAGGCGGCCGAGACACCGAGCCAGGCCGAGACGCCGATCCTTTTTCCGAGCTTTTTCCGAACCTTTTCCGAGCCAAGTGAGCCGTTGCACAGTAAGGGTATGCCAGGAGTTTGAGTGTTGTGTGTGTGTCGTGTGCGCGTTTTGGGTACGTCGTATGCGTGTCGGGTGCGTGCGGGGTGTGTTTTCGGGCGTGTCTTTGTGTGTTTGGCTTATGAGATGTTGTTAAGTGTGTGTTCGTGTAACGTGCTAGATGTGGAAGTCGTCCACGTAGGAATCATGCATTGTCGTTTAAACATCGTCTACCCTGACTCTAATCATGATTTATTTATCTTTCAAAAGGGTGATCTTTTTCGAGGAAAGTGTGGTTGAAGGGAACTGTTTTAAAAGCTAAGCAATCGAGGTGGGCTTTTCTACCCTACTTTTATGTGGGTTATCTTTAAATACGGACTTTGTTCCGGAAATGTTTATGGAGGTGAACTGTTTGTCTTGCCAATTGTTTTGTTTTGAAACCTATCTGAAGTGGTTTACCACATATGTTTAATCGAATTCGGGTCTGTTGGGCTGCGAACCCTCAGGCTAGTGTACACGAGACCGGGAGCCATCTGAGAGCAAGTTGGCCGGTCTAGTTGACCTGGGGTGTGGCCACGCCCCTTGTCATGGTTGGATCAGATAGTGTATGATTGAGGGAATAAGGGTGGCAATATCGGAAAATGACTGCGCAGTCGAATTTATGAAATATATTTTGTGTACTTGGGCTACTTTCTTACACTTAAAACCCCAAGGTTACACTGATGTGGCATGACAAACTATGATTTTGGCGTGTGTCCACTGAGTGCAATAAGTACTCAGCCCTGCATGTTGTTTTCTTAATGTGCAGGTTGAGCGGCGATGGGGATGACGGATGTTGAGCAGTGAAAGCCAAATGAGTGTTTTACTTGGTCTTTGGATGGTGTCGTGTCGTCATACCCGGCATCATCTGTCTTTTGGTCTTTTCCGCTGCTTTGTAATCCGATACATTGTTTTTATTTAACTCTGTTTACATTAACTTTAGAAACGTCTTCTTAGTACAATGTTTGAAGTGAACTTCTTTTTAATAAATGCTTTTGGGTCAAATATTCCTGTTCTCCCCTTTCTTCCCCGCTTCTTTATTCCTCCCCTAGTCGCGGTCCACCGTACTTCCTATCCTTAGGAAATGCGGGCGTGACAGAGCAAAAGTTGGGAGATGTTCTCGAGCATTTCATGGCATTCAGATGCCTTGGCTGAGGGTAAGCTTCCAGAAGTCACTTGCTCGGAAATACAGTTTCCAATGTGGTTCACAAGATCGGTCACTGACATGGAGCGGCGTAGGCCTGCTACCTTCAACGATTCCCAACCTTTTGATCCTCCAGAATCATGCTCAATACTCTTCCTACTCCCTTCAATTGCTTGTGTATCAATCACTAGTAAAATCAAAAGGGGGGAAAATTATGTGCATATGAACATTTAGCAGAACCTGAAAATTTATTAAGCTTGCAAACAAGATTTAGCTTTCAAGAGTTAATAATTGACTAAGCATTTGGAAAAAATGAAATGCTCGACATGGTTATCAAATTGACCCCTCAATGACAAGATTTTTTGTGATAGGAACCAAGTTACGGATCCATCAGAAGCAAATATCAAACAGGGTAAAAACTTGTCTATACCTGAGCTTGGGGATGCTGCTTCTTTAGCCACATGTTGCACTGTCAGGGGATTCTTTCCGAATTCGGGAGCCCGTAACTGTGGACCAGACGAGGAAGCCACTTCCTGGAAAGTAGAGATGGGTGATCCCTTGGCAGCATGTGGCTGCTGATTTCCCCCATCCCCCGAAGATTCTTCTGAATTTTCACGTACAGAAGCTTGTGACTTAAAGTAAGGGTCCTCCAGAATTATTTCAGGCTGTTGGCTCAAGACACCAAGACGGGTGTCACACTGAATGAGCTTTTCATAGTGCTTATCTAATATGCCGGGAGGACATTGTAAAAAATGTTTCCTACAAAAGAGCAGCAATTGCTCATCCATGAGGCTACATCCAGCAAGATTGTGAAATTTAATAGAACAGCAGTAGAATTCTTAAATTTGCATTTACCTGAAGAATCTATATGCAACACAAGAATTTTGAGATAATATCTTAAGCTCCCGAGCAAGCACAACGCTCAGTAAGTTTTAGAGTATCTTTTCTCATGCAGACAAAGAGTGCAAGTCTTAGATTTGAGAAAGTTACCAGACGGAGAATAAGTGTTTGTTCACCGGTCAAAAGTACAGGAGAAAAAGGATAATCAAGCACGCATGACAAGGAAGGCACGATTCATTTGCTCATAGAGATACAGTACAGTCACATGAAATGTTAAAGATGTTGAATCATGTCTCCCTATTTTAAACTTAAGATAAGTAATGCACCTTAAATGTGGAGAAAGAAGAGTGAATTTCATGCACAAGCTTGACTACGACAGTGTGAACGAGAGGTAAAAGATGAAATCTACAGGGACTTCACTTACTTGTTTTTGCTAGCCTGCCCGTCAGTGAAGTCAGTGGTTGCCTGCCATAGAGTATGTTTTCTGGGTTGTGGATTGGTTTCACGAAAAAAAGCAGGTTGCCGAGCTAGCTGGACAAAAGATAACAAGGACGGCAGATTAACGAATCACCTACTTTACAGGTGAAGATTGCTCACACATATAAAGAAAAATCATTACCACAATGGTTAAAGTTCCGGGACCATCATCAGGAAGTTCAGCCTTCAGAGCAGTTATTTCAGACCACTGAATCTCAATTTTACTCTTGAGACCTCCATCAAGAACTTCCCACACAAGCTTATGCTTTGCAAAATAACACTTTACCACCAGATCGCCTTCATATTTTGAAACATACTGCCAAAAATTCCAACATAAGCATTGGCAGGAGGATTAACACATTAAGCCGTATATGTAATATCGCAAAGTAGGACATAGTTCCCCCATTTCTATCCAAATACTTCATTAAGTAGCATTCTTCGGAGTTCACTTCAAGTTAATAATAATTTATTTACATCTTTATTTCATACTAATAACTTACACACTTCATTAATCAACTCCATATACTTTTAGTTAAATGACCGTATCTTTAAAAGTCAGGCTGACTTGACCAGAACAGTGAGACAGAAATTCAGAAGCTCTACCTCCCAGCTGCCAATTCTCAATAACATGGCTGGAAAATTGGAAGCTTTCATCTTGTCACTAGCACTTGACACAACACTAGGCCTCGTATCTTTCTTGCTTCCATGGCCAGTCATCTCAGCAGCGTTCTCCGAGATTGAGCTGCTGCTTCTTTTGGAGAGCGTCATCTGGATTAAATCCAACAACGACGGACTTTTTCTTAGGCGCAAACCCAAAGGACTCGGCTCATCAAGTGGATTGTACTGTGAAGGTGGAACATTCAACACAGTGCTCAACTGCTGAAAGAGAATGCAAGAAACGGTTAATAAGGAAACAATTCCAACATACTCTCTCCATCCCCAAAAAATAGACTAGTTTTTCCGTTTTGGCCCGTCCCCCAAAATAGACAGTCTATTGAACTACTAATAACGTGAACCCCACAATCCACTAACACTACTTCCACTACCTCCCCCCTCTCTTACTTTACCAATTGTACATTAAAACCCGTGTCATATACAACTTTGTCAATTTTTGGGAACGGAGGGAATATAAGGAAAATTCAAGGAGCATCCCAAATTATTCACAAATGCATGTGGAACCATGATCATGCATTGACTATAATTCTGTTCGGAAGAATTAAAAGTGCTTAAGTCAGACTTTTTTTCCCCCCAAAATCATCAATTTCTAATACTAGTACTCAACAAACTAATGGAAAATTTTCAAATGGAGGCAATGATCTTTTCTATCAGTTCATAAAAAGGAATAGCAACGACAACTCTAATCAACCTAAAAATCCAGCTTCACAACATCAAGAAACAAGCTAAAGGCCTTGGATAAACACCCATCAAAAAAGGTCGAATCTTGTAAATGGAGACCTGATTAAAAGTAGTGGAGGGTCCCAGACGAGCGCGCTTTGGGACAGAGCCATACTCTTCTTCAGCGGAATCTTGGAAATTCTCTGAATGCAGCGATCCCATCAGCTGAACCATCAAAACCCTTGCTGAAACCCCAACTCTCAATTGAAATCTGGACGGATTCTCCCTTGCAATTGCAAACAAGCCAAAGAGATGAATTTTGAGAGGAATCAAAAATTGACTTTGGTTTAATGTGAAGAGAGAAGGAGGAATGACTCAACTCAGAAAGTTGGCAAATTGAATTCACTCCGAGATTTATTTGTATAAATAAGCCGGAAAGATGAATTTTGAGAGGATACAAATTTACATAAAGTTGGATACGGATTATTTCCTTTTTGATAAAATAATATATATTATGTTATTTTTATTTTAAGAAACATGTAAAAAGGAATATAAAATACTTGCTTTAAATAGTATATTAAAAAAGGAAAATAATCTTGAGACGGATTGAGTGTTTTTCTATAGATTCACGTCGGCCATGAAGTCAATATGAAAACAAACCAAATAGAATAATTTTGAGAGAATTACAATTGAAAATTTGAAATGATTAATATGGGTTGCTCTTCAATGGAGAGTGGATTATTCAACATGAAAGTTGGGAAATACAATCACTTCAATATTTATTATTATAGTATTAAATTATTAATACAGTACTACATTTTTCTATGGATTAACATCGGCCGTGAACTGACCAATTGGGCCTTCTACAAAAAAGGGCTGCCGACAATTTTTTCCCAAATTTTTCCAGTGAAATTTATTATACATGAATATAAATGAAATTAATTCATTTTGGTAAAGTTTTATTAGATTCGTTCGAGCTAGTTTTGGGTTGGATTGGGTTGGCCATGTAACCTAGTTAATTATTTTTATAATTTTTTTAAAAAATATTGTTTAATTTTATTATGTTTGGTAAATTAGGTTACAGATTGGGTTCTTATGGTGTTAATTATATTAAAAATCTAGTTTGATCGTGTAATATCAGGTTTTAATCACGTAAATCAGGCTTGTATCATTATTGTGCCGTATCAACCCGCATTATATCTTGTCATTAATGGGTTCATGTCGGATGCAAATAGTGTTCGGTTTGAATGTTAGTAAATTAGTATATGGGCTGGCTGGCATACATGTTGAAAGTGACTTGAAGAAGCATGGAGGAAAATTAGGGGAAAAAGGAGCATATACCACTATGTACATGCCTCAGGGCATGAGATTTTAGATCCTGCAGTCCGTGGGCGATTTGCACCTCCGTTAATTTATTTTCCATCTTCTTCAACCTCTTCTTCGTCCACGGTATAAAATCGAGGGTGGGTCATCCCTAAACATGTGCCCTTCTCAAGAATTCTAAATCAAAATTCTATGGTGGATTAGCTTTCATAGGAGAAATAGAATCACAAAATTCAAAGTTGTCATTCTCGTGAAGTTCCTAGAGGGCATGCATTTGTGAAATGAACTTTGGATGGGAAAGATATCACTAGTATTTGAATTTTGATCTGATTTTATATCCTTCCGTCCACTTATTTTGATTTGATCCACTCGTTATTGCACTACGAATTAATGTGCACGAGACAAAATTCTGTCTCTCTATGTAACACAATAAAATATTTCGGCATAAGCTCAAAATTTATTTTTAAAAATAATTTTCCTTGCAAATATTCAACAGAAATTAGTTTAATTAGTATGAATTTAGTTATATTTTGATAAATTTGTAGTTTCAATTAAAATTCATGATTTAGATTTAGTAGATGAATTTTGAAGAAATCAAATTTATTTTAAAAAGGTAGGGCCCGCAAATTGCAGCCTTTCATTCTTTTTGAGTTATGTAGTTATATATAAGAAAAATGGATTGCGGGTAACATGTTACCTTATCTATTAGAAGATCACACGACATCACAGTAAATCAAGGGAATTATATGGGAGAATATTGTGCCATAAATATAGCACAGTAATTATTATAATTTAGGTTTACTTTATTTCTAGAATATCTTAGCCTATATAACATTGTAGTCTCTATATTCATAATGAAATGAATAAGAATATTTTCCCTATCAAGCTCTAACATGGCATCAGGGCAGAACGATCATGGCTCAGAAAAATATCATCACAGCCGATAATACCTATTTCTCGACCTTTTTTTACCAAAATCGATCCAACGAATCCAGAACATACACCAAAACATGTCAGACACAGAAGATACGAAGGAGGTGGAACATGCAATAAGCCTCAGGAACAGCAAGAGCATTGCAGTACCATTCAAATTGAATGGTAGGAATTACTCGTTGTGGGCACGGTTGATCAAGGTGAAGATCGGAGGAAGGGGGCATACTCACATATCAAAAACGATCCCCCAGAACCAGGGAGCAAGGGATACGATGAATGGGAAGAGAACGACCTTGTAGTGTTCTCGTGGATCGTCGACAATATTGAAAACGACATCATCGCGGATTTTTCCCATCACCAGACCTCAAAGGCCTTATGGGAGAACCTCGCGGTAACGTTCGAAAGCAAGGTAGACCGGTACCTGATTTACGACCTGGAAGAGAAGGCAATCAACATCAAACGAGGCAACATGGATCTAGAAACATACTACAGAAAGATTCACGGATTGTGGATCAATATAGATCGGAGTCAGAAACAACCGATTAGCTACTGCGATAAGGGGATCGACCAATTCCGGAACTACTCAAAATCCAAACGGCTCATCAAATTCCTAACCGGACTAAATCAGGAGTACGATTCAATCCGAAGGGAGATTCTGAAGGAAGAACCGGCGCCATCAGTGGAGGCGGAGTACGGATGGGTAAAGACGGAGGCGGCTCGACGGAGAATCATGCCGCCGACATCATCCTCACCCACCGACGAAGCTAACGGTGGAACTGAATCTTCATTTGGCGGAGAAATCGGACAAGGGTTTTTCGTACAGAACCAACGACCGCCACACCGAAACAGCTCGCCACCGTCACGACCCGCGGCCACCAGCCGACCGGGAAATAGGGTCGACACATCGAAATTATGGTGCTCCCATTGTGGAAGGCAGAAGCATACTTGGGAAAATTACTTCAAACGGAGTGGATACCCGGATTGGTGGGAGGAATGACAGAAGGAAAACAATTCCCCGGCCCAGGCGAAAATCGCCATCGGCGTAAACGGAGAAGGGGTCCCACAGTGAATGGAGGCCGAGAATCATGGGGAATCGACCGGAGTCGGAACCGGGGTGCGACAGGAGTCTCCATCGGCCGGCGGCAACGTGAGGGGTGCCGAAAATTTTGCAGAGTGGACGGAAATCGGAGGAGGCGATGTCAAATGAGGTAAGGATCCAAACCCTAAATTCAATTATGCAGATTATAAGTTTCCCCCACTCAAGTTTGGGAAATACAAAAAAGAACCCCATCCACTTCTGTATAAAACCCCAGACTTCCAGAAAATTAAAAAGAGACCCCCAGTTGCTAAAAATTCTGAAAACTACCCCAATTTTGTGTCAAAAAAATACTTTTTCATCCTTACGAGATATTTCCGCTGCATTTCATGTTTATGACATCACTGAAAAGAAATCGAAAGGTTGGATATTTGATTGTGGGGAAACTAATACAATGACTCCGGATAAAAATGATTTTATTGATTATAGTGAAGATGTTGATAGATCGTATATTCGAACTGCGAATGGGGAATTAATTACTGTTGTGGGTTCTGGCACGATTGAAATATCACCCACACTCTGACTTAGGAACTGTCTCTATGTCCCTACACTGTCTCAAAGATTGATGTCTATAAGTCATGTGACGAAGGAGTTGAATTGCACACTCCTAATGCACCCTGATTTTTGTATTCTGCAGGATATTCAGACGAGGAGGATTCTTGGGCGTGGCACTGAGAAGCAAGGGCTCTATTATGTGGACGAGATAGCTCAACATGGAAGTGCGATGCTGGCTCACGAATCCACAAACAGGAAACTTGGCTCTGGCACCGAAGACTAAGACACCCATCTCCTGGTTACTTTAAATTGCTTTACCCAAATCTCTCTATTTCTTCTTATTTTTATTGTGAAACTTGTGTTTTGGCCAAGAGCCACAGACAAAATTTTAAACCTACAAACACTCGTATGCAGTTTATGTTTTCTCTAGTACACTCTGATGTTTGGGGCCCAGCGCCTTTTGTTGGTGGAAATGACTTTCGATATTTTGTGATTTTTGTGGATGACTGTACTAGGATGACATGGATTTATTTTTTGAAACACAAATCAGAAGTCTTTGATAGATTTGCATCCTTTTTCAAACTAATTCAAACACAATTCCACACCACCATAAAAACCCCTTAGATCAGACAATGGGAGGGAATTTGTTAACAGTGCGATGACCTAGTTTTGTAAAGATAATGGGATCATTCACCAAACTTCTTGTGCATATACACCCGAACAGAATGGGGTAGCAGAAAGGAAAAATATAGTGATTCTAGAGATGACCCGAGCCCTTATGATTGAATCCAAGGTCCCCAAACCTTTTTGGCTCGAAGTCGTCGCTACATCTATCTATCTAATCAATCGTCTTTCGACCAAAATCCTGAAAATGAAAACCGCCCTCGATATCCTGTCTAAACAAACCCAAATCCCCGACTACCTCAGCCTCTCTCCTAAAGTCTTTGGGTGTACCGTTTACGCCCACATAACTAAACATGAAAGAACGAAACTCTCCCCGTGTGCAATAAAATGTGTTTTTGTGGGATATGGGATGAACCAAAAGGGGTACAGATGCTATGATCCCAACACCAAAAAAATCATTACCACCATGAACTGCAATTTCTTGGAAACCGAATTCTTCTACCATACCCTCCTTAGTAGTCAGGGGGAGAGCGATCCAGATAGTACCATAGACTATCTAAGTTGGGTTTGCCAGTTCCAAGCTCCTCGATTGAGGAACCAACAGATCCAGTTGTCACTTCCGCCGAGCATGTCTCACCACAAGAGCCTTCTCAACCAAGCCCCAACGATCCTACTCCGATGATATCCGAGGTAATATCTGAACCGAGTACAATTGAGATTCCAGTTACCACTGACCCTACTGAAACAGAGGCTTAAGACAATACAGTTGATGGAGACACGAGAAGATATGTGCTCCCCTGTCAAAGTACAAGGGGAGTTCTACCGAAACGATAGTCCCCAAGGAAGATTGGAAAAAAGAGTCGCTATGTCGTGGCAAACTTCGTGCAAGGGAATCTGACCAAAATGGCTCGAGCGTTTGAGGTTGCGTTGTATGAAGAAGAAGAAGAAGAAGAAGAAGAAATCCCACAGACGGCCGAAGAGGCAATGAAACATAAACGGTGGAAGGACGCAATGATGGTTGAAATGAAGGCGTTGATAAAAAACAGTACATGGGTACGGAGCAAGCTACCTGAAGGAGTAAAGACAGTAGGATGCAGATGGGTATTCACGATAAAGAGGAAACCGGATGGTACTATCGACAGGTACAAAGCTCGCCTCGTGGCGAAAGGATATACCCAGACTCGTGGTGTAGATTATGATGAGACATTCTTACCAGTGGCAAAAATCAACACTGTCAGAGCACTATTCTCAGTTGCCGCTAATAAGGAATGGCCACTTCATCAGTTCGATGTGACCAATGCATTTCTCCATGGGGAATTGCCAAAACCCGTGTACATGGAACCTCCACCTGGTTTCTCCGGAGATTTTCTAGATGGGGAAGTGTGCCAACTAAAGAAGACACTATATGGGTTAAAGCAATTCCCAAGGGCATGTTTTGGCTGGTTTACAGAAGTGATGAAGAAGTACGACTACGAGAAAGAGATAGCCGAACTGAGGAAGAATCTGTTTCATGAATTTGAGATGAAGGATCTCGGTCTTCTCAAATATTTCTTGGGAATTGAGGTGCTAAGGTCAAGAAAGGGGATTTTTATAAATCAGAAAAAGTATGTACTCGATCTATTGGCAGAAGTTGGGATGGTCGACTGCAAACCCGCAGATACCCCGATGGTGCAAAATCACGGACTACAGATAAGGGAAGGGGTAAGACAAACCGACAGGGGGAGATACCAACGACTAGTGGGAAAGCTCATCTATCTATCCCATACGAGGCCAGATATTGCATATGCAGTGGGAGTGGTAAGTCAATTCATGCATGCACCTCAAGAGGAACATTGGGAAGAAGTCTTGAGGATTGTCCGATATTTGAAGGGAACGGCGGAACACGGACTTATGTTTGCAAAACATGGACACATGGAGATACATGGCTTCACTGACGCAGATTGGGCAGGGAACCCAAATGACCGAAAATCCACTCTCGGGTACTTTACCTTTGTGGGGGGAACCTCGTAACATGGAGGAGTAAGAAGCAGAAGGTAGTAGCTCTATCTAGCGCAGAGGCAGAGTTCAGAGGAATCAAAAGTGGACTAACAGAGATATTATGGTTACGAAAGTTGATGACAGAATTGGATCTCCGACCGGCTCTTCCATGCAGATTGTTTTGTGACAATAAGGCGGCCATAAGTATCTCCGAAAACCCAGTACAACATGACAGAACCAAACATGTGGAGGTAGATAGACACTTCATCAAAGAGAACATTGAAGCCAAAGTAGTAGAAATGTTTTATGTTAAATCTGAAGATCAACTGGCAGATATCTTGACAAAGGCGGTGAACTCGAAGTCGTTCCACGAAGTACTATGCATCCTAAGTATTGAGAATCTCACTACCTAGCTTGAGGGGGAGTGTTAGAAGATCACACGAAGATCACACGAGATCACGGTAAATCAAGGGAATTATATGGGAGAATATTGTGCCATAAATATAGCATAGTAATTATTATAATTTAGATTTATCTTATTTATAGAATATCTTAGCATATATAACATTGTAGCCTCTATGTTTATAATGAAATGAATGAATATTTTTCCCTTACGTTCATAATTTAGATTTACCTTATTTATAGAATAAGAATATGTTTCCCTATGAAGCTCTAACATTATCCTCCTATCTATCTCTCTACTCAACGATGTAATTATTTCCATCTTCCCTTCATTCATTTTTTCCATCTTGCATTCATTCTCATTTTTTCATCGAGTTTAACGGCTACTTCTTGCTCAGTCTTTCTTACTACAAATTTAATTTTGAGTTTCACATTATTTACATATACATAACCAAGCATACAATTAATGGCTCCTAAAGCGGGAAAGACTAAACCTCACAAAAGCCAAAGGAGATAAGAAGAAGAAAGAAGAGAATGGTTGGTTTCTTATCTTCTTTTTTTTGTACATTTTCTTCAAATTTTATTATCAATAAGGAGGCAAAATCATAAAAAAAATATTCATTCAAATTATTCTTGATTTTGTTTTTGCAGTTTTACGAACTGTGATAGAAATAACTGTAGAGACACTTGAGGATTCACAGGTGACATTAAAGGTATTATGTAGTATTATGTTTACATTAAGATAATTGTTTTATAGTGCTCCAAGATCGTATTAATGTTAGTATTTTGAATAAAAAATTATCTACGCATACATCACATGTTTTCATTATTCTTTTAAGAAGCAAATATGTTTTCACGAGGAGAAGACTTACTAGTAATTAATAAATTAACTCGGTATGTGGCATTGTACATCAAACGCACCACCATTTCAAATGCTAAGTAATTAATGATGTCTCTCTCTTCTTTCTCTCTGCATAAATGCTAAATAATTAATGATGTCTTTCTCTTCTTTCTCTCTGCATTTATGTGCTGTGTTCATCTATTTCACAAATTATAATTAGATATGACACAAGTTAACTAACCTCTATGCATTATCATCAAAAGAGACAAAAAAACATGGCACTTAACGCGTGTTAAAATTTTGGAATACTGATCTTTTAGTTAAAAAAATGACTATTTTATTATTGAGATTAATACCATTCAAATCAAAATTTTTTATTAAGTTTTTCATAACTTTAAGTTAAAATACATAATTATAACTTTTCAATTTTTTATAATTATTTCATAATGGTCAAAATCAAACTTAGTATGATAAATCAAGTATTAATCAACATAACCAATGTTTTAAAAATCAAATCTATAAGCGAACTGGTAAAATTACTTATTCATGGTTCATTCGATCAGACCTATTAAATTGCTTGTTAGATCATTTTACTCTCGCAAATATATAATATAATTAGATACATAATATAAAAATATACTACTATATTAAATTTAGTAAATAATAATATAATTAACAATATTTCAAAACAACATTAAACTTTAGACATAATTTAGTTATACATATCAATATAAAAAATACTCTATATAATATATTAAAATTTAATAAATCATAAATTTAACTAATTTTTTAAGTAAATATAGTAAAATATAAATTACTCCTAGTTAGTGTTGATAAAAAAATTATATTGTATATAGAAAAATAGATAAAGTTAATATTAAAATTTATTAATTGAAGTTTTAATATATGCTTATTGGATTTAGAATATGTGATCATTAATATACTAATTTGAGTTTATAATATATTGAGTGTAATGTTTAGATGTAAAACTAATACTAACAATGAAGTGCAACTCACTTGGAAAACGCTTCTCCTCTAATCAAGGGGTCAGGAGTTTGAGTCACCATGAGATATATGAGGAGCTATTATTGTTAAATTTTAAAAATCAAATGTAAAATTAATACTCTCGTTGTCCCTTGAAAATATGAACTTTTTTGAAAGGGAAAGAATTTTAAATATTATACAAACTATGATCTGGATTGTTAGAAAATGTCAACAGATGACAAAATAATAGCAAAAAAAAATGTCAACACAGTGTCATCCCATCATTAGTATATGTATATATAACAAGGGCTGAAGCTACATGAAGGGGATAAGGGGCAATTGCCCCTACTCAACATTTTTTTTAATTATCATTTTGTTCTATAAATTTTCCATTTTTTTCAATTTCCTCTATAAAAGCCCCCACCACGTATTCTTAAAATTTCTTTATATAAATATTTTTTATCATTTTGTTCTATAAATTTTCCATTTTTTTCAATTTCCTCTATAAAAGCCCCCACCACGTATTCTTAAAATTTCTTTATATAAATATTTTTGCCCCTTTCTGAATCGAATTCCTGGCTCTACCCCCTTATATAACCAATCAATATTCAAATACAATACATATTTCATATCTTCCGCGTGTATCTGTATGCAAATAAAGATTCCTCCACCCTTTTAATCTTGACGATCATCGCTAGTTTGATTTGACAACTCATGACCGGTCTGAGCAAGTCTCAAATGAAATTTTCTATTTAACACACCTCTGTGTATTTAGTAGAAATATAAATATATGAACCCAGAAAAAGGTAAAAGGGCCAACAAGCTAACATATATACTCCATCTCCCTCAAAATTAGTCTATTTTATTTTTGGTAAGTTTGCAATTTTATTTAGGGTTTAGGGTTTTTTTTTATATCTCCTATATTCTTCGATTTTGTATGTTAATTATATGTTATTCTAAAAAATTTTATTTTTAAAGGATGAACGGAGTATAAAATTGTCAGATCATCAATATTTAATAGGATATGCACTACGTAATTAACAAAATATTAACAGAATGATGATAGTTCTCATCTACATATAACTAAGTTTAGATTATATTGTTGGAGTCAGGCTCGCGGCGCAAGATTAAATGATTCGGTGGAGATTGCAACTCTCAAACCAACTCACCTTACCATTGTCGAAGGTATGTTATACACATAAAACTATGGCTATGCAATCGTTAGTGTCGTGCTTTGAGTCATACATGTCTCAAGTTTGAGTATATTATTACATAATCTTAAATTCCTATTTATTTAACTATAAAAATTGTGCTCCATAGTTATTCATTTCGTAGTAAAATTGTTTCTATCAATTAATGGTAATTATATTTAATTATTTTCCATCTACTTGTAGTATTAGTATTTGTTAAGTTAAAAAAAATAGCCATTTAAATCATAATTTTTGATTCGCTTCTGGTTCATACCATAATTTATAAACATTGTGATTTATTTACTTTTCGTTATTATATCTAAAATCGGCCATCATAATACAGAATAATGCTAAATTCATCAAAAAGTTAACCAAAAATCCTAATTTACATGTACTTTTTGTCACTATATCTTCATCAATTACATAATAATCATCTAAAATCGACTATCATATAATGCTAAATTCATCCAAAAGTTAACCAAAAATCTTGATTTAAATTATAATTTCATCAAAATATTATTTATGTGTGTACAAATTGTGATTTAATTAGCTAATTTTATAAGTTATGGATGAACTAGAAACTAACCAAAAAATCTGATTTAAATTTAAAATTTTAATTTAAATCAGAAAAAATAAAAGTGTATGATTCCGTGCAGAGGAGTACACGGAACGACAAGCTGTGGATCATATTAGACGGCTTTTAGATATTGTCGCGTGCACAACCTATTTTGGCGATTCACTCCGAACCGGATCGAAAATCGGGACTAAAGAATCCGGTTCACCCGAGTCGAATTCCGGTTCACATGATGCTGCTCCTGATTTCCCTCCAAATCCCAAATCCACCGTTTCGGCCAAGTCCAAGTCCGGGAAGCCGGAGGTTTCGGCCGTCTCAACCGGACCGGATGCGGCATCGATGTTGTACTGTTAGGGATAGAGTTCCCCAAATCAATGATTCAACGTCGAACTTCGCGGGTACCTTGCCCGTCGAGCAATTCCGACGACGATATCGTAGAGTTTGTGCGTGAGGCACAAGAAAGGAGAGAGATAGTGTGAAAATATTTTATTTCTTGAAGTTGGGAAATAAAATACACACGTATTTATACTAAGGACCCTAGGGTTGATTCGACCTACGATCCGGGAAAGAATCAACGAAGAAAACCCGGAAAGGAACTTAACGTACGCTCAACGTAAAAATAATGCAATAAAATATTCTAATCAATTACATAATTTAAATGACTCAACAATAAATAAAAGACTCCTTCTTCACGTCGGGACGAAGTCCCCATACCGCGTCGGCCTTCTCGTGACCCGTCTCTCCGAACGCTCTCATCTCGCTGGCACCGGTCGTTGCTCCTCCGCCGATACGCCAGTGTCGGCGTCAAGATCCACCTCGGACTGCACCTCCCGCTCCCTGAGCCTAGCCGATGCCGGTCCCGTAACAACTCCCCCTCCTTTAGAACACTCCTTGTCCTCAAGGAGAGCTGGAAACTTCCTACTCACCAATTCCGCCGGTTCCCACGTCGGGTGATCGCCCGCATCGTCTGACCAACCCAGCTGGACCTCCTCCACAGCTGCTCCGTCCCGCCAGATAGTCCTACGGTCCAATATCTTTGTCGGGTATGACACCGGCTTCCCCCGTGCAAAACTCATTGGCAACTCCGCGTTCGCCCAACGCGAGTTCTCCACAAAAGGCTTCAACAACCCCACATGAAATACATTATGGACCTTGCTCCCTTCCGGCAATTGCAACCGGTAGGCCACCTGGCCGATTCGCTCCAGCACTTCAAATGGGCCGTAAAAACGACGTGATCATTTCGAAGACAAAGGCCTCGCCACCGAATGCTGCCTGTACTGCTGCAATTTTAGGAGAACCTTATCTCCCACCTCAAACTCAACATCCCTGCGATGCTGATTCGCCGACCGTCGCATCCTCTGCTGTGCTCGTTCCAAGTTATCCCGAAGCATCCTAATAGTCTCCCCCCGCTGGCGGATCAGGCTGGCCACATCAGGCGGCGTCGACACGGAAGGAGGGGACGCGACCAAAGGTGGAGGCTCGCGGCCGTAAAGTGCCTGAAAAGGCGATATCCCCAGCCCCTCATGGTGGAAGCAATTCAAAGCGAGCTCCGCCCATGGTAAAAAGTTCGCCCATTTGGTAGGCCTGTCCTCCGTGAACGCCCGCAAGTATTGTTCTAGCCCACGATTCCGTACCTCCGTCTGACCATCCGTTTGCGGGTGATAGGCGGTGGAGAAATGTAACTTGGTGCCGCTCAACCTCAACATCTCATCCCACACTTCGTTCAAGAACACCGGATCTCTGTCCGACACCAAGGTTTTGGGAAAGCCATGGTGCTTTACCACCGTCTCGATAAATAAATTCGCAATCTTCAAAGCGTTGTAGCGAACTGGTAACAATGCGAAATGCGCATATTTCGATAATCGATCCACTACTACCATTATTCCTGTGAATCCCCGAGATGATGGGAGGCTCGTGATGAAATCCATGGAAACATACTCCCACACTTGCGACGGAATGGGTAGCGGCTGCAACAATCCTGCCGGCTTCTGCGTCGAGTATTTGGTTGTCTGGCATTCATAGCACGTCTCGACTAAAGCCTTGACCTCCTTCCCCATACCCTTCCAATAAAAGGATGCCGCCAAACGACGGAACGTCCTTTCCACTCCCGGATGTCCCGCTGCAGGTGAGGAATGATGCTCAAACAACAACGCACCCTTAGCCTCCGAGTCTTTGCTCACATACACCCGACGGTTATAGTATATCAACCCGTCCGTCATGGAGATTGCCGGATCGGCATGCCCGTGGTGCAACGCCGCCTGCAGCTCAATTAAATCTGGCGTCGTCTGTGTTTCGGCTTTTAATAGTTCCCAGATGCTCGACACCGGGTGGGCAGCGGCCATTAGCGCCTGGCCCGTCTCCTCCGCCAACGTCGGGGTCTCACCTGCCGACCGGGTGTCCGCCCCTGTGGTCTCTGCCCCACCCTCCGGGATCTCTATATCGCGTCGAGAGAGGGCGTCAGCCGCCTTATTCGAGGCTCCCGTCTTATATTCAATGCGAAACTTATACCCCATCAACTTTCTGACATAGAACTGTTGGTCCAGCGTTTGAATGACTTGTTGTAGCAACTCTTTAAGGCTCTTCTGATCACTGTGGATAACGAATTCTCTCCCCAATAGGTACTGCCGCCACTTCTGTACCGCCTCGACAATCGCGTACAACTCTTTATGGTAGGTGGATGACACCCTACGCCTCGGGCCTAATTTCTTACTAAAGAAGGCCAACGGATGTCCCTCTTGGAGTAACACTGCTCCAATTCCAAAATCCGACGCGTCCGTTTCCAGATAGAAAGTTCGAGTAAAGTCTGGGAGGCGTAGAACCGGGGCCGACGTCATTGCCTGCTTTAAGGCGTCGAAGCTGTCTGCCGCCGCTGCCGACCACGCGAAGCTATCCTTCTTTAATAACTCTGTCAATGGGCCGGCGATGGATGCATAGTGTTGTATAAACCGCCGGTAGTACCCTGTGAGACCCAGAAACCCGCGCGACTGCTTTACGGTCTACGGTTTTGGCCAAGCCACCATGGCCTCAATCTTTGCCGGGTCTGCCCTCAACTGGCCCTCTGAAATGAAATGACCCAAGTATTCCACCGAAGCACACACGAATGTGCATTTGGACATCTTCACGAAAAATTTATGTGCCCGCAGAATTGATAACACCTCATGAATATGACGGACATGCGACATGAACGTCGGGCTGTATATCAGGATGTCATCGAAGAACACTATTACCCACTGCCGCAGGGCCGGTCTGAAAATGGCATTCATCGCCGCCTGAAATGTCGAGGGCGCGTTTGTCAGGCCAAACGGCATCACTAAGAACTCAAAGTGCCCATCGTGAGTCCTAAATGCCGTCTTGAAGATATCCTCATCGCTCATTCGGATCTGATGATACCCCGAATGTAAATCCAACTTCGTAAAGAACCTTGCCGCGCCCAGTTCATCGAACAGCTCATCGGTTGTCGGAATCGGGAAGTGATCCGGCACGGTGACCTCATTCAGTGCCCTGTAGTCGATGCAAAAACGGAACGAGCCGTCCTTTTTTCTTATAAGTAAAACTGGCGAAGAAAAGGGCTCTGGCTCGGTCTTATTAAGCCCGATTCTAACATGTCCTTCACCTGTTTCTCGATCTCATTCTTCTGGAAATACGGATACTTGTATGGCCGCACATTAATCGGCTTTGTATTCGGTAACAGATGTATCTTATGGTCGAATTGACGTTTGGGGGGTACACCCGACGGCACTCCAAATACCTCCTTGTGGGAGTCCAGCACCGCACGGATCTCGTCCGGAAGGTCCTGCGGAAATGCCAGTTCTGCCGTCGCGGCGTGCCCCGGGGGTTCCCCTGCCGGATAGTGGATCAATTCGAACAACTCTGCGGGGCCCTGCAGCGTCAGAAGGGAGGCGAATGTCTTCAGCGACACCTCCTCGGCTGAAGGCGGCACCAATTTCAGGCACACCTGCCGTCCATTGCGCAAGAATTCCAATGTTCCGTCGATATAATCACTGGTCACTCTGCGCATCTGCTTCAGCCAAACCCTTCCCAATATTACCTCGGGGCCATGCACAGGTAAGATGTGTAAGTCGACCAGAAAAATATGCCTTTGAATAACCAATCTAGTTTGAACACAAGCGTGGGTACAAAGCAAAGACGCACCGTTACCAACGTACACGCGGAATGGACGGATCTGCCGCAGGGGTAATGCCAGTTTTTCAGCCACCGTAGGGTGTAAGAAGTTATGGGAACTCCCCGTATCCACAAGTATCCGCACTGGCCTGCCACCAATCGTTCCCCTCAGTTCAATATCCTCCTCGCGCTGCCAGCCATCGAGTGCGTAAATGTGGGACAAATCCGCCGCTATGATCGCGGACTCCTCATGGCTGGCCTGATCGTCTACCTCGTCCTCATCTGAGTCAATATCAGCGCCCATGTAAACCAAGAATCTGCCCCGACACGAGTGGCCAGCCACCCACTTTTCCGGGGTTAAAATAAAACGGAAAAAAAGAGAGACGCATGACTCTCATGCGTCTCTATGAAAGACGCATGAGAGTCATGCGTCTCATTAAAAAGAGACGCATGAGGGTCATGCGTCTCTCCTAAATCCGGAACAAAAAAAAAGTGCAGTACAAACGAGGAATGATATCTTTTGTCTAGTACAAAAGAAGAAAAAACCCGGATTTGTTCCAAATTGACGTTAGCATCTGGAAATACTTGCTCACAATATGTTTTTCATATGAATTTCTGCTATTTTTCTATTGCTGCATGGGGCAGAGTGTCTGAGATGGGCTGTTTTTTGCCATCAATTTTGGAATGTAGGTGCGGATTTGCACCGGGAAGCCAACAACAATAGTTGCCTCTCGAAAAGGTTTTTATCCAGCCGGAAAGCGTAATCTTGTAAGCCACTCATTAGCCGGTCTTTTGAAGCAGATAAGCAGGACTTTTCATTCTGTAAGTGAAGACAACTTTATCCTGTTAAGCTTCTCGTATTCTCGAAATTCTGCAATTCAAATCTGTTTGCATCTGCCTTTTCTCTGAAGTTCATCAACTTCTGTTATATCTATTTGGCTCAGGCATTTAAGACTCTGATGAAAGCTTTCGCCGAGCACAACAAAGTGAGTGATTTAGAACTTAAAACCCTAAAATGATTTTTGGACACAAAGATAACATTACCTGTAATCTCTCAGTTTGGGAATCTTCCATATGGTTTTCGAGCAAACACTTGGTTAGTACCCTCTGTTGTTTCTGAGAATCCCTCTACATTCCCTCCCCTTCCGACTGAAGATGAGTGTTGGGGAGGAAGTGGAGGCGGACAGGGAAGAGACGGGAAGCACGACTAAAGGCCATGGGCAAAGGAGCTCGCTATCTTGGCAGCAATGCCATGTAAAACATCTGAGGAGCGTCAGCTAAGAGATAGGAAAGCCTTTCTCCTTCATAGTCTACTTGTTGATGTTTCGGTTTTCAAAGCTGTTGCTGCAATAAAGCATCTAATAGAAAACAATCAGCAGTCTGCGAGTAATCCTGATTCATCTTTATTACATGAGGAAAGAATTGAAGATCTACTCATTAGCGTTGCAAAAGATCCCCCAGATGGAAGCACCAAGTTGGATAGCAAAAATGATGGGAGTAAGGTTCTTGGAATTACACATGAAGAAGTAACTCAAAGAAACTTGCTAAAAGGCATAACTGCTGATGAAAATGCAACCGTACATGTTCGTCTCAGTAACTATTAAATTTTCTCTTCTATTTCCCAGCAATATGTGAAGTTATAATTCTTACTGTGAGATTATTGGTCCATTCAGGATGCTTCTACTTTAGGCGTTGTCATTGTTAGGCATTGTGGGCACACAGCCATTGTTAAAGTTTCAGCTGTGGTAAATTGGAGCTACAAAGCCATTCCTCGGGATATTGACATTGAAGACCTTCCTGAAGGAGGAGCGAATGCATTAAATATCAATAGTTGGTAGAGATAGCTCTACTTGATATTTGTATATTTTTCAGATTTTTCAACCTTTGGAAAGACCATTCATGCTGTTCAAATTCCACATTCATAAAAAACTGAGTTACTTTCGCTACAAAAATACTGTGACTGAGTATTGTGATCCCGGACTAATGAATCATTCTGTTTTATATTTATGTTTCCAGCTTGAGAATGCTGTTGCACGAAGCCACGCCCCAATCACCCAACACAGTTCAAAGAGTTCCGAATGCTGATCTGGAAGAATTATGCTCCAGTTGGCCTTTGGTAAGGCAGGTGCTAACCGAGAGTCTAAAGACTCTTCAGGGAGATGATTCGACACTTAAAAAATCCATTAGATGGGAGCTTGGCGCATGTTGGGTGCAACATTTGCAAAATCAGGCTTCAGGTAAAGATGAGCCTATAAAGAATGAAGAAGTCAAAGTTGAGCCAGCTGTCAAGGGTCTTGGAAAGAATGGTGGATTGCTGAAGGATATAAAAAAAGAAGTCAGGAGATCAAATAAATAAATCTAACCCCAACAAGGAAGTTTCTGCTAATTGCAATTCAGATTCAAACAAGGACTTTGATAAAGATGACAAGGAGATTATATGGAAAAATTTGCTTCCCGAATCATCATATTTGTGCCTTAAAGAATCAGAAACTGGTCTTCACCTTAAGGTTGCCTTTCTGCTTTGTAATAAAGTATATTTTCTGTTTTGTTATTCTTAATCAGGTTTACATCTCTCAAGAGGTGTTTTGAAGTTCATAACTAGAAAGGTTCTTTTGGAACTGTAACAAATTGAAACAAACCTTTTGATTTATAAATAGTGGCAAATTTAAGGCCTAATCTATCCGGCAATTGGTGGTTGCAGTCACCTGAAGAGTTGATTGAAATGGCACACAAATATTATGCTGAAACAGCCCTTCCAAAATTGGTAATTCTTTTATTCAGAACATATCTTTAACCTGAAGTTGAACCTCGGAACTGATATTTATTATTTTCTTCCATTTTCTTCTGACAGGTTGCTGATTTCGGGTCACTTGAACTTTCACCAGTTGATGGCCGGACGCTGACAGATTTCATGCATACCAGGGGTTTGCAGATGTGCTCCTTGGGCCGTGTGGTAATTTCATTTGTTTTGTTGTTCATCTATAGTTTATGTCCTGATTGATTTCCGTTGCATACTCCTTGTCCATCTAAAATGTCGACCCATTGTACATATTAGTTGGTTTAGATGTCACATATCTATCTAGGTCAGTTAGTCATAAATACTAATTTTTAGAAATGGGCCACTCACCCCCTTTAAAGGCCTCATAAGCGGGGAGGGTTATCCACACTTACATAGATTAGATAGGATCTTTACCAAGTCGATGTTGGACAAGATTTCGACATTTAACACACCCCCGCACGAGTGGGCCGGAATGACACATCGAACTTCCATCACGTGGATAGGCAAAATAAGAGAGAAAGAAATCCATCATCGACTTGGGCCCGGTCTAATACCATATTAGAAATGGGCCATTCACCCCCTTTAAAAGGCCTCATAAGGGGGGGAGAGTTATCCACACTTATATAGATTAGATCGGATCTTCACCAAGTTGATATGGGACAAGATTTAGACATTTAACACTAATAAAAAGATGTTTTTTAGTGCTAGTAAAAAAAAGTTTTCATGCCCCACATCTCAAACAAGATCCATTAACTGAAGCTGGATATTTGCCACTTATAGAAGCATAACATAAGTTTTTGGGGAAAAACCAAGATTTGCCTGGCTCGAGTTTTGTGCTTCAATTTTTGATGTATGTTATGAATTGCTAATATTCTTCCTCTAAACTTTTCAAATGTGTTATGTTTATGCCTATAATGACTTTTTTCTCCACTGTTTACCTTTTGCCAGTCTCACATTATGTGTTGTTAACTCTCGTAGTTTTTCCCCGACTTATTTCCTTTCGAATCATCCTTATCAGGTCGAACTAGCAGACAAGCTCCCTCATGTTCAGTCCCTTTGTATTCACGAGATGGTTGTTCGAGCGTATCAGCATATATCATTCAGGCTGTTGTAGCAGCAGTTGATGATATTGTTAATATGGCTTCATCTATTGCTTCTTGTTTGAATTTGTTGCTGGGGACACCTGCTGCAAAAAACGGTGACGCAGATGTAAATAATGATGATGAATTGAAATGGAAGTGGGTCGAGACATTCCTTTTCAAGAGGTTTGGCTGGCAATGGAAGGATGAGGCACGCAGTGATTTAAGAAAGTTTGCTATTCTCCGAGGACTCTGCACAAGGTAAGCTAATTTAGATTGCTTAGCTAAGAAGGTAGCTACTAATTTATTTATTTTCAGACTGGGCATGAACTTGTTCCGAGAGACTATGATATGGACTCTCCCTTCCCATTCAAAAAATCAGATATAATCAGCATGGTGCCTGTTTATAAAGTAAGCTGTTAGTATTCATATGAAAAAATTGAAAATATTTCTTTAGAGGATGTTTCAAGTAGTTCTCATAGAATTTGTTTTCCAACAGCACGTCGCTTGCTCATCTGCTGATGGACGCACACTTCTGGAATCATCGAAGACTTCCTTGGACAAGGGCAAACTGGAGGATGCGGTTAATTATGGAACAAAGGTAAGTTTATACCCCTGTCCTTGAGAGGCTTTAGATAATGATCAAATCATGCTCAGGAGTGAGATAACGACTATAATAATTTATTTTCTCTTTTGTAGGCACTCTCGAAATTGGTTTCTGTCTGTGGCCCTTATCATCGAATGACAGCAGGGGCATATAGTCTGTTGGCTGTGGTGCTCTACCACACCGGGGATTTTAATCAGGTATGAGGATTCAGTCCATAACAATGAAGAATCCCTGATTAGCCGATAACATAATAATATTAATACCCTAGTAACAGTATATGCAAAATGTTGAGCCAAGCATGTAATGTCACAGAAAAGGGCAAGCTTTACAGTCTTCTCCATTGCATGTCAGTAGCTCAAAGAAACACCCATATTTTGCTGAACTATGTTTCGTGCACTTTAATTTGGACAGCCCTGAGCATGCCAAAAGCCTTTTAACTTTAAAATAGTTTTGTTAATAAACTTCTGATCTAATTGTTTTATCGTATGAACAGGCCACCATTTACCAGCAAAAAGCTTTAGATATCAATGAGCGAGAGCTTGGTCTGGATCATCCAGACACAATGAAAAGCTATGGAGATTTAGCTGTCTTCTACTATAGACTCCAACACACTGAGCTGGCACTGAAGTAAGTAAAGATAGTCTATGTATCTTTGCATTATGGCCCTTCTACATGTATGCATATAATATCACCATATATGGAAACAAGGGAACATGAAGGCATCAGATGGATAAATCATAGAGTTTCTGGATATCCTTAATTATATATTTTAACTGGAGAACTTATTTTTTTTCAGATATGTCAACCGTGCATTGTATCTATTGCATCTAACTTGTGGCCCTTCTCACCCAAATACTGCTGCCACCTATATCAACGTAGCTATGATGAAAGAAGGTTTGGGGAATGTCCATGTTGCTCTTAGATATCTCCATGAGGCTCTCAAGTGTAACCAAAGACTTCTGGGAGCTGATCATATACAAGTAATCTCTTCTTTTTGTGTTTTTGTGTGTAAATGGTGGTTATATATTCATGTGTTGTTTCATAGGTCCGATTTACTACTTACATGGACCTTTTGCATTGTAAAATGATAAAACTTCGTAATAGAGTTCTTCCAATAGGAAGATGAGGGAAACTATTGCCTAATGGCGACGCCTAGAAGGCATAAGTTTTTTTATATACTGAATCTCCGCCCTTTCATTACTTTTTTTTCCAGACAGCGGCTAGCTATCATGCTATTGCAATCGCTCTCTCGTTGATGGAAGCATAGTCCCTGAGTGTTCAACACGATCAGACCACACTTCAGATACTACAGGCTAAACTAGGATCAGAAGATCTACGTACACAGGTAATGCTTATGCCTGATCATTAAAGAATGACTTTTGGTGGTGACCCTTTTCTTAACCTTGTCCGAAATCTCTACAGGATGCAGCTGCATGGCTAGAATACTTCGAGTCCAAGGCACTGGAGCAGCAAGAAGCTGCACGCAATGGAACTACAAAGCCAGACGCCTCTATTTCTAGCAAAGGCCATTTGAGGTTGGAATTCCTTTCTACTTATTTTCTAAATTTAAATACACATGCTTTTTTGTAACTTTGCATGACAGAAATAGTTAATTGTTGTTCCGTCTCACACTAAAGATGAATGAAAATGTCTTAAATTAGTGTTTCGGACCTTTTGGACTACATAACCCCTGATGCAGAGATGAAAGCAAGAGAAGCCCAAAAGAAGCAAGCTCGTGCCAAGATTAAAATCATGTTTCTAATATATTTTGTTATTTTTGTCTTCTGTGGCATTCCGTGACCAGGTATCATCTTTATTGTACAGCTTAAGGGAAAAGTTAGTCCAAACTCAGAAACAGTGGATGAATATCAAAATGGCGAGCTCACATTGGAAAGTGAACCTGTTGCAGAGAACTCTAGTGATAAAGAAAATAGATCTGGATTGGAAAACAAATTTGAACCTCAATTTGTGGACACGATTAAGAAAACCGATTCATTTCTAGAAGATAAAACATTGTTGGACCAAAATGATAGCATTGGGAAGGAGGATATCTCTGAAGAAGGATGGCAAGAGGCTAAGGGGCGCTCTCTTATAGGCCGCAGGCCCTCTGCTTCCAAGAGGCCGAGCCTTGCAAAATTGAACACCAATTCTCTGGTTGCTTCTCATCCATCTAAGTTCAGAGGTAAACCAAGTAGTTTCAACTCTCCTAAAACAAGTCCAAATGAAAATGTAGCTTCATCTGGCCCAGCTCCACAGGGTCCTAAAAAGTTTGTCAAGAGTGCTAGTTTCAAGCTGAAGCAGAACGATCCTTCTACACCAGCTAGTAGTGCCAAAGAAAAATTGGCCAATGCTAAATCAGCTCCTAATACTCCAAGCCCAGCTTGTGGTGAAGTTGCTAAAGCTTCTATTGTTAGTTCAGTAAGCGTCCATGCTGCTGGAAAGCTTTTCTCATACAAAGAGGTAGCTTTAGCTCCAGGTACCATTGTTAAGGCTGTTGCGGAGCAAAATCATGGGGAGAGCTCTGCAGAAGAAAATCTGCAGGTGATCAAGGAGACGAATAGGCCCGATCCAACAGTATCAATATCAAAGAAAGTGGAGGCAGATCAAACTCAAAAACTTGTGGTTGAGGTAAGTGAGATGAATGGAAATAGAAAGGAGGAAGATCAACATGCTTCTAAAGGTGCTTTGGAAAATTCCAATGATGCTGTAACTGATAGTGAACTAGAAATGACAGTTGAAACAGTGGAAGCTGACAAAATCAAGCTCAGGACCTGAAACGCAAGTGATGACTGATCTTGAATCTCCATCAGACTCCAGGGGTACTGCCACTCAGTTGGAGGTTCATAATGCCTCTGGTTTGAAAGAAAAGGTGGTGGAGGAAGAGAAGAAGGCTGATTCATATAACGGAAGTGAAAGTGTAGGTTTGCTGACAGATGAGGAAACGAACCAAGTTATTGGAAGTGTTGCTCCGTCGCCCACTGAAGCTGAAAAGCAAGTTGATACAGAGATTGAAAAGGAAACATCCAAGAAATTACCTGCTGCAGCTCCTCCATATACTCCGTCAACAGTTCCAGTATAGTCCTACCTGGCTATACAGAGCACGGTGGAATATTGCCACCTCCAGTGAATATAGCACCTGTGCTTACAGTTAACCCTGCCCGTAGATCACCACATCAATCTGCTACTGCTAGAGTTCCATATGGTTCTCGCCTCTCAGGTGGCTATAACAGATCTGGTAGCCGTGTCCCACGGAATAGGCCTGCTTTCCACAATGCTGAAAACAATGGGGACCCAAATCACTTCAACCCTCCAAGAATAATGAACCCACATGCAAATGAGTTTGTACCTGGTCAATTATGGGTTACAAATGGCTATTCAGTTTCCCCAAATGGTTATATTGCTACACAAAACTGTGTTCCAATTACCGCAAATGGGTATTCTATGTCACCGAATGGGGTAGCAATGGCACATGATGGCTTCCCACCTTTACCAAATGGTACACCTGAAACTCAAGATGGCCTCCAAATATCTTCAGTAGATCCAACAGATTCTCCTGCAGAAGAGATTACTGAAGCTGATGAAGAAGACAATCATTGTGCCGTGTCAGAGGGGAATGGACAGAAATCATCAATCTACTCAACAACCATCCATTCAGAAACAACAGAAGTACAGGAAAATGTTAATGAAGAAACTCATTCTGAACAGACAGTAGAGAATAACGATTGTCAACCTGGAGGAGAGTGTACCAACGCAGATGCAGAATCTCCAGATCTTAGGAGTACGGACACAGTGCCTGTAGAAGGAAAGACAATCAAACGTTGGGGTGATTACAGTGATGGAGAAGCAGATGTTGCTGAGGCAGCACATTAGAAGGCGTATATATTTAGTTAGGCAAGTCCTCTCTTAATCAGAGAACGTTGCTTCCCTCTTGGTGAAGTTCTGTATGAATCCAGGAGATGCAGTTTAATATCGTTCTAGCTCGTTTGTTGAAACATCATCAAGTCAGGCATTCAACAGAGAGTTTTGTTTTTGAAGAAGTGATGCAGCAATCTGCCGACAGCTCAAACACTTTTCTGCGCCTTGCTTCAAGTTTTGTAATATTCAAGTTTTGAAGAGACACTAACTCCTTTTGTAATAACTAGACATAGATTCCAATGCTGCTTTTGCATGAAACTGCTCATTTTCAGCTTCCCTACAAGTAGAAAAACTTAAAAGAGAAAACAAACAACAGGGTATTAGTTGAATCTCTCTACATGGTTTAAAGAAATTCACTGGAAAAATCTCAGGTCAGCAAGCTGCACCGAAAGTCCATGATCATCAATAAGGCTGGGGATGCAGTGAGCAACGCTGGTAGAAGAAGCGCAGCGCCAGTAGGGGTGGTCTACAAACTATCATGAGGGAGAGGCCCAGAAGAAGCAATGGAAAAACGCCGGAAAATTGTAAGTACAATTCAACTAACTAAATGCCTGGAACATTTTCTCTAATTTATCATCCAAAAAAATAGTTCAAATGCACAGTTTTCAGCAGAAACAGTGTTAATTTTTTTCAAAAGAAGGAACAGTTACAAGATAAATTAGGGAAAATTTTCATATAAATCATAACTTTTGCAGTTATCTCATACAAATAAAATTATAGTAATAACTTTTGTACCTTTGTAATTATATTTTCACCATTTACAGAATAATCATCTAGGAAATCGACAATCTCAAATGAATTTTATCGAAATTTTAATTGTCAAAAGGTACAAAAGTTATGGTTTAATTTGCTAGTTTTAAAAATCCTTCAATAAGCACATACACTTTGATGGATACGAGTACTTCACGACTATTCTTGAGAATGAAACGTACGGATAGTTAGTTGATTATGCAAAAATGATGTGAATCCGAGTATCCTAAAGAAGGATCGAAGAACCGGAAGAAGGAGAGGATGATGTGAATCCGAGAAGTGCCAAACATAGGGAAGGAGACTTTGAACATTAATGAAGAACAAAGACTCAAATTTGAGCACCCATCTTCAGCATTGAAGATTTATCCAAAATCCCTTATGGTTGCATTTAATCTATTGCCGGGCTTAAATTATTTGTTAAGGTATGCTTGCTAGTTCTTGTATTGCTAGTTGGCGGAGTCATTAGGTTTTTGTTTGTGAAAGTAGCCATTGGGTTTTCTTTCTTGAGCTTGAATCTAAATCATAACACTTATCATTTTCTTCTTCCTTCCCCATCTTTTTCATTGTTATATTTCTTGTTTGGGTTGTTGGCTATCTTTGCAAGAACAAATCCGGGCAACATATGTTTCTTGAATCAACAAGATTCACATTATTTGGTATCAAGAGCCATTGGTTCTTGTTCTTGTAATTGTTAGAAAATTATCAAAAAAAGAAAAAAAAGAGATACTTCAAAAAATATCCATGGGCTTTAGCTATAAATTGGTATATGTATTGTTGGGTATGTCAAATTGATTGTTACAAAGTTGTAGGCCGAAATTACATTAATTGTTGGATCTATTGTTGTTGTGTGAAATTATGCACACAAAGTGTTTGTTGATTTGTCCTATTGTCCTAGAACCTTATTTTCACTTATCTTTTGGCTTCTAAAACTAGTAATTACTTGGCTAGTTGCATATCTTGTTTGTGAATTGTGCTACCCTTGTGGATTATCATCGTTGAGAGCAAGTGAGGGAGAGTATCCTAGCCACCAAAATTTGTAAGCCTTCCGAGCTACATTGGGTGTGAGTTTTGGGGAAAGGGGTATATATTATGGGAAGTGAGCTCCTCACTAAATTCTCCATTCTCGGGTGTGTGTATTGTTTGTGTTACCAACAAAAAGGGACTTGTCCCTAGTCTTGTGCAATTTGTTTTGTAGGTACTTGAAATGGTGAACTCTAGGCATGACTCGCCTATAAAGGAGGATTTACGGCGTTTCATGAGGATATAAGTCTTCTTAGAGATAGAGTTAGGCATAACCATTCCATAGCACCTATTGACCGAGAGAGACATGGTAGGAGTGGCTACAAGTTAAGGTACCATGATGATGGACTTGATAGAGGGAGTAGAAGGGAACGAGCTCCAAAGTTCCATGGAGAGTCTCATTCTAGGTGGATGAGGGATCATGATCGTCATAAGGTGCATGAGTGGTTAATGGGGGAGGAAGTCTCTAGTAAAGCAATGAAGAGTTCAAGCTCTCGACATGTGGTGGAGACACAAGCCGAAGAAGCATCTCACCAAAGAAAGTGGACCTATCTCATCCTAGCTATCACACGAAGGTTTCGTCAAGGTTGACATCGAATTTCCCTCATTCAAAGAGTTTAATTCAAAGTGAGTGTGACAATGTTAACTACATTGTTAAAGAGCGTGTCAAGCATATGGTGGATTTTGTTGCCGATGATGATGAAGAGCAACGTGAGGATGAAAAAGAGTCCATGGTCATACATGAATTAGACGCACGCCCAACTTTCAATGATGGCGTGTCTAACATAGTGGAAGCCAATGACGAGTGTGAGCCATTAAAAGCCCTTCAAGTCTTGAGCATGGAAACCAAGCCAAATGAAATTGCAAAAGTAAATGAGCACTTAAGGAATGATCAAGAGAGAGAAAAAAATATAGTGTGAGAAAAGGCTAAAATGTGAGATGCAAAAGCCAAGAGAGAGTGGTGGGGGTGAGTGTGAATCAAAGCTATCAAGAGAGAAAAACTACAAGCATGTAAGAAAAAAAAGTGGCTTGTTAGATTATAAGGTCAACCTTGGGTCGGCACTAGATAATCCTTTGCCTTTTGCCATCAGTGAGGAATATAAACTTTTACCCATTAACACTTCTTATATTTCTTTTTGTGTTGATGAGCCTTTTATAGTAAGTAAAATTGAAGACATGGTAGTGAGACATCATGTTGCAAATGGCTTGGAAACTACCTCACCGGAAAATGATCAAGAGGAACAAGAGCAAGTCGAAGAGCTCCTTGCACAAGGTTCAAGTGCACTATCCTTGCTTCCTTGTGATGTTTCTTTGAAATGCTTGAGTAAGATTGATTTTGCAAGGCCGACGTGTGATGATATCTTTGTCATTGGTGATTTGTGGCATCAATAGTTTGAATCTTTGAATGCTAAGTCCATCTTTGCATCATATGTTGATCCCTTCTTGAGAAATCCAAACATTGATAAGCATGTTATTTTTATTGCGGATTCTAACTCGAAAGATGAAATGATTTCCTTGTATACTAAGATGTCTAAGTTTACACTTATTCGTAATTTTGAGTTTCATAAATATGTGGATGGTAATAGTAGGACCAAGAGAATTGAAATTGTTGATGATTTTAGAACTTGGTATTTGTCATGTTTTCATTGCAAAATGGTTAGACTCTTCAACGGGATCGGGATGTTCTATGGTCGTTTTGTGAAGGACCTTTCCAATCACATGTCTTTTGTGGGTTATGTTGTGATTAAAGTCATAATAATGCATTGTTCCCATGTGTGTGCCTATGTCTTGAAATTGTTAGAGCAATTGCGAGGGACTTATTTTGATAAGTTCCTTATGTTAATTGATGTTATGTTTTACAAGATTCATGTGGTGTTTTACAAGGTTCACATGTCTTGTGTTGAGCATACCCTACATGCTATGCATAATAGTTTTTGGTCACATTCTTCTCATAATAGTGATCACTTCTTCAAAGTGTTGGAGCAATTAAGTGAGCATCATGTTGACAACCTTGATTCTTTACTTGGTATGATTCCTTGTAAGCTTCAAGAAAATGATCTTAAGATTGAGGTCTCCTTTGTTCTCATTGCTAAATTCGATTTTGAATGTGATGGTGTAAGTTGGTTCGTTGATTGTGATTGTGAGAACCATCTCCTTGTTAGTGAAATGTCTTTTGGGTTCTGAAGTGAAATAAACCTCTAGTATGATACTATGATATTTGATTTGGATTCGCTCGATTTTATAAGTGTACTTGATCGGGATTTGAGGATAAATCCTTCAAAAGAAGGAGGGGATGATGTGAATCCGAGTGTCCTAAAGAAGGATCGAAAAACTGGATTTGAGGACAAATCCTTTCAAAAAGGAGAGGACGATGTGAATCCGGGAAGCGTCAAACAAAGGGAAGGAGACTTTGAACATTATTGAAGAACAAAGACTCAAATTTGAGCACCCATCTTCATCATTGAAAATTTATCCAAAATCTCTTGTGGTTGCATTTAATCTATTGCCGGGCTTAGATTATTTGTTAAGGTATGCTTGCTAGTTCTTGTGTTGCTAGTTGGTGGAGCCATTAGGTTTTTGTTTGTGAAAGTAGCCATTGGGTTTTCTTTCTTGAGCTTGAATCTAAATCATAACACTTATCATCTTCTTCTTCCTTCCCCATCTTTTTCATTGTTATGTTTCTTGTTTGGGTTGTTGGCTATCTTTGCAAGAACAAATCTGGGAAACATATGTTTCTTGAATCAACAAGATTCACATTAAAAAAGGAAGTAAATTTGTGTATGTGGAAGCAGTTGGGTTTGATGGTTTGTTGGCAGTGATTACAGTGAGGAGAATGTGTTGCTGTGTTATGAATTGGCAGTATATAGACACCTCATGCTTGTCTTTTCTTATTGGTTGCAACATTGTTTCTTAGTATTAGTTGGCATCTGTGCACTGATGTTGAGCTTCAATTCCAGCTCTGTCATATGTTTTTATACAACATATAATTAACTCATTATTATCTGTGTCTATCTTCATTTCCTACAGGATTTGCTGGCTTATTTTATCTTTTGCAAACAGTAAATTTATAGGCTTGTTCTATTCTGTGTGTGTGTTCACATGACATTGGTGATTCCTTCTTATCTCCTTGCATCGTCAAACTTACACCATCTAACAATACTTTTCCTCTTTCCAACTGCCCCGAATGTTACATTCGTCGCTTTATTGCATCAACTATCGGATCAACCCGCCAGGTTCAGGCTAAAATTTTGGGAGTGCAGCATGTATACGAATGCTGTGATGCTCACCATTTCATTACATGCTTCATTATTCTACACTGTGTCTGTGTATATCACAGCTCTCTGTGGATTTCAGAATATGTTTCTTTATTTCATCTTTGGTAGTATTTAATAATTTTTTTGTTTTCATATGTGAAACACACTTTCTAATCTTAAATCATGATGTTTCTCCCCTGTTTCTGGAGCTATGCAGAACTTAAGTTGGAAAATTTCAGCTGTTACACTGTAGCATTAACTAATGTTTAAGTGTGTAATGGTGTGAAACTGGGAAAACTAAGAAGAATCACTGCATGATTTGATGATTATGTATTGTTTTGTTTTTATCTTCTAGAAAGCTAAACAATGGGACAGATAGTATAAGTAATCTTGATTAAAGATAGTATCATGTCTCAAATTATTTTTAAATAATTGAGATATAAATTAAAATTGCAGCTAATAAAACCAATGCTAAAATATGCTCTATTTTCTGCAGGCTAATCAGCGACACTCAACTTTAAACTGTTTTCATCAACTATATCGATATCAATTTGATTTATTTTAAAGATACTGGTATCCTAAATAAAAACTTCATTCGTTTCCTATAGTTAGATATTTTGGAGATATATAGGAGTTTTAATGCCAAAGTAGTTGAAGATAGTATTAATCGAACGTGGATTCAGTAGTGTAATGTGTGAAAAAATTTCTTCACTTAGATTTGGACTAATTTTGATTGACGGACCAAAATGCTAAAATGAGACATAGGCATCATATAGTACTTCCTCCGTTTCAAGGTAGTTGGGTCGTTTCTTTTTTTGCACTCATTTTGCAAAAATAATTATAGTAAATAGTAAAAGTGGGGAGAGAATTAAGTAAGAGAGAATAATATATAGAATAGTACTATTTTCTACATTATTCTCTCTTACATTATTCTGATTCCACTTTAACTAATCCCCCATCCCACAATAGCAATCCTATTTGGTTTGAGCACGGATTTTAAAAAATGTAAAGAAAAATGGAATGAATAAGTTAGTGGAATGTGAGTCATATTCATATGGAGTATATTGGTTTTGTAATAAAATGTGAATGGAATAAATTGGTGGAATGTGGAAACTACTTACCATTTATGGTAAAAGTAAAATATGACTCTTATTGTGAGACAGACAGAAATGACAAAATATATCTCTTATTGTGGGACGGAGGGAATATCATTTTTTCAAAATGAGTGAAAAAATAAAAAGAAACAATTCAACTGGCTTAGAGCGGTGGGAGTATTTTGTATTGATCTAATTTTCAATTTACAAATATTTAGGCTCTCTCTAATAGTGCTAGAAACTTTGTCGATCGTCCCAACACCATTTGGATACATTAGACCACCCTAATTAATTTGTCTTCTAGTTCATGACGTAAAGACTTAAAAACTACTATCTCCAATATCTCATTACCAAATTCATTGAAATACTCCTATTATCTATGCCACCATTAATGTAAAAAATGAGTTGTAATGTTTTATAATTAAAAGAAATATACTGGTAACAAATTTCAAAAGTTAGTTGAGGAAGTTGGGGCAGATATGGTTGGTTGTTGATAAACTAATCAATCAAGAAAATAATAAAATGTCAATATTTTTCACCTACAAAGTGTTAATGAATAACACAAAACCAAAGATGAGACAAGAGAGAGACTGTGGAAAGCCGGTTAATTCGGCCAAAAATCAATCAGCCGGCTGCCATTTTCCAACACTCCCACCATTTTCTTTATAAACACCTTTGCTTGTAGACTTTGTCATGTTTAATTATCCTCAAATAACTACTTAGATCAATATTAGTCCTAATCCAAGATTTGGTAGTGCCATTTCTTGGTTAATAGTATCATATCATATCATATCATGGTGAAGTTGGGTCAGCAGAAACCGGGTAACGCCTCAATTCCGGTGAATAATCCCGGGACTAAGGTAAAACGCACTAGGAAAACCATCCCTCGAGACTCCCCACCCAAGCGCAGCTCGGTTTATCGTGGCGTTACAAGGTCTGTTCATATTCTAATTAAATTGTGTTCTTATAAATCATGTTTTGTCTTATCTGTCTTCCCTACTAAACGGCCAAATATATTAGGCACCGATGGACTGGTCGGTTTGAAGCACATTTGTGGGACAAGAACTGCTGGAATGAGGCACAGAACAAGAAAGGCAGACAAGGTTAGCCAACTAGCGCTACCATTTTATCCATCAATATATATATATATATATATTGCTATTTTACTTGTCATTTTAATTACTTTTTTACTTTTCTTGGTGGTATGATGGATTCTTGATGGGAAATGCAGTGTATCTTGGTAAGTAGATAATATTATTAATAAAAAAATTATGTAGGAATTTATAATCCATGATCAAGATTTTAATTTGTGATGTTTAGGTGCTTATGATGATGAAGAAGCAGCTGCACATGCCTATGACTTGGCTGCTCTCAAGTATTGGGGTCAAGACACTATCCTCAATTTTCCGGTGAGTGAAACGACGTCGTTTTTCGGATGGTTTGCCGAAATGAGATGCTGATTTGTGTTTCACTATACATATATATATATATATAGTTGTCTACTTATCAGAATGAGATTTTGGGCATGGATGGGCAGTCTAGAGAAGAATATATTGGATCATTGAGAAGGTAAGTAAATTGGGGTTTAAGTGATATTTTTAGAGTAATTGCTGTGTTTTATTCAATGCTTAAAACTACTATTCTTATTGGTGGTTGCAGAAAAAGCAGTGGATTTTCGAGGGGAGTATCTAAATATAGAGGCGTGGCAAGGTTAGATAACCGACACCACTGAATTTTTTCTCATATATATATTCTTTTAAACCACCATCTATATGGGAACTAATAACCATTTTGGTTCATTAGATCGTAAAATAGATGGTATCAGACTCTAATATCAGTTCGTTGATTCATAAATATTAGTTGTGACAAAAATATAATTTCAAATATACAAACTGATACTAATATTAATGTGAACTGACATGTTTTGAGATGCAATTTATATGATTTGTATTGTAAACTAATGTGTTTTTGTTAGAGTAAATATACGGTAAAATTGTTTTTAAAAGAGAAATGATATGTTTTGAGATACAAACTGAAATGATTCTCAATTCTCATTTTAGAATTTTAGATGTAAACTTATTTGATCACAGTTATCTTTATATATTCTACTAATATATATTTAGAAAGTCAATATATCACAACTAATAAGACTGACTAATATCGATTGAAAGCATGGGTCGTATTAAGATGGTAACTAATTCAACTCGTTATATTAAAAATGTTAACACAATGACATTAGTATGCCAACACAATTTAGATTGACATATTTATATCTTTGTGTTGACATGCATTTAAATAAATTTCAATTTGATATATTTACGGTGCCAATTCAAATTGTGTTGACATAATCGTGTCACTATGATAACATTTTGAATATACTAAGTTGATTAGTTATCAAAGTCATCAAATTAAGCTAGTTGTCATTTGATTACACGAAAGCTCAATACTCCAATTTATTTGGATTTTGATTCTATATATATCTGAATTTGTTGCAGACATCATCACAATGGAAGATGGGAAGCTCGAATTGGGAGGGTTTTTGGGAACAAATACCTTTATCTTGGAACATATGGTAAACATTCAAATCCTAATTTCATTTTTAGTGAGACAATTTTCAATATAGTTTACAATGCACGTCACATATAGAAATTTTAATATTGTACATTCACAACCTTCATTTGGTAAACTTACCCCCCAAACACTATTTGACATAACAATCAAATTAGTTGGTGAAGCTCACCAACCTAAACCTTCCCACACCCAAAAAAAATTGCATCACCCCATTTTTTCCAATCTTTGATCATTCTAAATCAAATCAAATGATGCAGCTACACAAGAAGAGGCCGCCATCGCATACGACATGGCAGCCATCGAGTACCGCGGCCTCAACGCTGTCACAAATTTTGATCTTAGCCGTTACATAAAATGGCTCAGACCTAACAATAACAATAACAACAACGACACAAGCTCAGACCAAAGCTTAAACCTTGAGTACTCAGGAGGCGCCCTAACCTCCCCACAACTCCTCCAACCGGCCTCAGACGCCACGTCATCCCAGCCACATCATCCCACCACCGCCACCTCAGCCCTCGGTCTCCTGCTTCAGTCTTCAAAATTCAAGGAGATGATGGAAATGACACTGGCTGCAGAGTACCCTTCCACTCCTACACTAAGTGATCCTGATCCACCACAGTGCACCATTCCGGACGACATAAAAACGTATTTCGAATCGAACGATTTTAGTGAGTATAACGAGCAAGGAGATGATATATTCGGGGAGCTCTTCATGCAGCCTATGGTGCAGTTTGATTCAATGCTCAATGCTGAAGATTTGGTGTTATAAATTCATATTCTTTTCAAATAGTCGCAGGTTTCTCAGAGTCAAGAGTGACAGATTCTAATAGATATGCTCAAAGCTAATATTTAATTCTTTGAATCATCATTTTTTTCGTACATACAAATGCAATAAATCTGAGAAATTGGCTAGACAAGGACAAGTATTTTTTGTAATTCGTTTACACTATTTATTACTAATGCATTTCCTTTGATACTTTGATAACTTGAGCTATCTTAAATTTCCTTAGTTTTGTTCGGTAAAAATGTACACATGAATGTAGAAACACAATTCTGTCAACATCAACACTAACAGAATTTGCAGTTCTTTGGTTACTAGAGAAAAATGAGGATACCTTAACAATTTGCAGGGACATGATCTGATCTAACTAGTGGTAAAAATGAAGCTGATGTGCTCAATCAAAGCAATATACACACACCAAAGCATACATGCTCCCCCAAAAATTGGTATGAACTCAATTTGTAACTACCACTATCTTCTTAGAAGACCTCTGTCTTTTAGGACCCCACGATACGTGCAATTCCAGCTTGGTTTTTGTAGCTTGGGAAAACACGATCTTCCTTTTGGTTCCGAGGTAGCCACCGCAGTTTGGAGCTCCGCAATGACACTCAACCTCCGGCCCAAATTGTACAAATCTGCAGGAGTAGAAGAAATAGTTCTTAGCCTCTGTAGCTATTGTTTATCAATGCATAATCTTTTTTGGAATCAATAGTAGTAGTTGTTGGATGAGAAAGATGGCAAAGGTTGACACCAAATCAAATTGAGTTCATGGGAAAAAGTGATATCTAATTAAGAGGCCACCTTTGGACAATCATACTGATCAAGGCAAGAAAGTTTTGAAAGACTAGACGAGCTTGTGGAGCCGCTGATAGCAGTCACTATAAACCAAAATCACACATTTTTCTAGACGAGGCTCAACACAAAGGAGATTAAAGCACTATAACCAGGCTAGCTACAATTTCAGAGAGTTTCAATATAATTGCTCCTATTCACAAAATCTTGAATACTTGACTTAAGAAACTGAATTAGTTACATTGAATGTTTATTCCTATTATCTTCATTAGTTCATTTGGGGTCCTTTCTGCTCATTACATTTTGCATTTTAGCTAACTCGTCACCATGTAGTTATACCAAAGCCGTCTACTACATGTGTTAGCAGTCAAAACAGGATAGTGTGATACCAGTGGTGGACATGAAGTGACAAACTCCAGCCTTGCCATTACTGAGTGATCAAGTAAAGCTTCTTACTGTTTATGTTTGAAATGAAGAAAATAGAGACATGAAGTCCAGATAGTTATGAGTCATGACTCTCTGAAAGCTTCTCACAATAATACTGAAACTCATAATTTGGTATTATATACTCCCTCCATCCCAACTAAGTTGAGTCATATTTCTCTTTGGGATGTCCCAACTAAGTTGAGTCATTTCCACAAAAAAAACAAAACATCCAATCACTCTTACTTTATTTCACCATCTACTTTACTATCTCTTTATCTTTCCTACTTTATTCATCTCTCCTACTTTTCAATACAATTTCTTAATCTACATGCCCAAAAGTTTTGTCTCAGCTTAGTTGTGATGGAGGGGGTATTAAATAAAGAAGATAAAAGGGAAGGGTGGTGCTAAATACCGGTAGTCGTAGGTCAGTGGTTCTCCAACTTCAATTAATCTGGAAGCAAAAATACCAACGCGTGTCTCCCCTTCAACCTGCCTATTTATTAGGTAAAACAGAGAAGTCTATAAATAATTTAATCAGAGAGCATTTTTACTAAAACAATCAGCAGTCTATAAAGGTCATATTATCTAGGGAAAAAAATAAATGAGCTTGTCCAGCATCGCTGTAAGTTCACCAAGTGTGAAATGTGATATCCAGAATATGTCACCACAGAAAGAATTCTTAGTATATGGAAAGATAATTGCAGCTGCCTGACTGCTACAGGTAGGTAGTACTACTTTCCAAATGCTGAAAGAATTATATTCGTCTCAGGTTATTTCTAGAATACAGAATTTATTTGTTTAGGAAAATCCATTTAGCTTTGCCTAAAAACAATTTGACAAGGCATGAATAACTATGATGAGAAATCATAAAATATACTCACCACTTCTCCAGTTTACAGTTAGGGGCACAACTGTGATTTAGAAACCGAGATTCATTTCCCTTGAATGTCGCATCAATCACAAAGTCCTTATTAATTTCACACATATAGAAGTTCTTAGCATCCTGGTCTTTCATGTCCCACAGCCTTTTTTCACACGAGGCATCACTAATTACTGCAAATGAAAACATATCATGAGTAAAGTCCCATACAAGTAACTAATAAAACCTTTATACACATTGAAGATAAAAGTAATATGAGTTTGATACGGATCGTCTCTGCAGATTAGCTGTAGGATATTTTATTAGTTAGATTGGATGACATTAAGCACATGGTATATATAAAACAGACTCAACCATTTACCATAATGGGACTGCTACATTTATTCCATTTACTAGGGAAAACAATACTGAAGCACTCTCGCATTATGAGGCTGAAGCTCAGGAATAACTTATTTATTAGTAGATATGTTTCCCTTCCCATGAAAAATGCTTCTATATACCTGCTGCTGTCTAGGATTTTTTTGTATTGACAGTATAGTTTATGCAACTCAAGAATGCAGAACTCCAGTTAGACACAAATGTATGAACTTTTTATTGCAGATGGATGGAATAGACACGAAGATCACAATGTAAGTAATTGATTATACAAGAAAAAGAGCATTTGGAGCATCAATATTTCGATTTTCCATGAATTTACCTTCTCCAACATATTCTACTATGAAATCTCCTTTACTGATTGATTCAGCAGCCACTACACCCCAACCACAGAGCTCCGTCTGATAGGCACCATAAGTAATTCTTGAGGATAAATAAATGACTAAGTCTAAAATAAAATCCAAAATTTACCTTCACAATCTGTATTTTCTTTCCTTTCTGAAAGGGCCGGTTTTTACAGTTTTTGGAGCACGACAAGCTTTTGAGCAGCTGATGCACTGAACCCTGTTCCACAAATTTTACAAAATAATCTTAGCTGAATAATTACTACAATATAGCTTTAGTACAGAACACAAGTAGATGCGTAGTTAGGAAAATTGTTTCGAATGGAGAACTAGTACCTGCATACACAACCATCAGAGCATTGGTTGCAGTTTGTGCATCCAATATCAGTATCAATACTATTGCGTTTTCTCTTTACAAGGTATACATCTAAATATAGTTAAAGACACCAAAAGTAATTTTTCCACAAACATAACTGAAAACTTGCTATATACTGAATCAGCCAAACTGTTAGTAGGTAGTTTTCATCCAGAGTTATAAATGGAGTAGTAATATATATAATTGAAGACAGAAGATACTGAAAATCAACACATTAATGAAAGTTGAAAGTATTCCCCTTGATGCTTAAAAGACACCATGTGCAAAGGATACTTCGTTTGATGTGAACATATGAACGTGGCTCCAACTTAGTTTCCGCCTGATCTTTCCAATTTATGTCAATTTTGAACTCCTGCTCAGTATATGGAAGAGGCAATAGAGAAAATATATCCTGAAAAGTAACAAAAGAAATACTTACTATAAGTACTATAATCAAGGAGGGTAAAAGAAATTTAATTTTTCCAAGCTAAATCCTTATGTGATCCAGTAGATTCATTACAAAGATATCTTAAAACTTGTAGATCTACTAGTAAAATACACAAATAATAAAAATCTGACCTTCGTGATATTTGCAGGAACCTCATGCTGCATACGAAAAATATGTATGTCAATAAACCAGATATCGAGTATAATGGGAATTACTCAAATATGTTGGTATAACCAATGAAAATCCTATACCTATACAGAACAACAAATTAGGGAAAATGTTGGCGAGCAAAGGAAGAGATGGACCTTCTCTAGACGCCAATCAGTAGGATGCTTCCAACATATAACTTCACCTGGCTGGTTAGGAATGCGGACCACATGCTCTGGAAACGCAGCACATTTATCATGACTTGCTACCAGGCATCTTATGCATCGCCACAAATGATTTTTTTGCTTACAAAGAAAACAAGCCTGACCACATACGAGATGGAAGAAATGTAAGTCCTCATTAACAGACTGCACAGCAAACAACTACTCAAAAGAATGAATCTGCAACTAGTAGAATTTAGAAGTTTGTCTTAATGAGCGTAAATGTAATAGGCCCATTTGATATTCACCAGTCACTAAAAATGAGCACAAAATAAATCCATACACAAAATCAATTTTCTACTCCTACAGTTAATTTCTTTTCTCTTGTCATTAATGTGATTCTAACGTTTGGACACCCGCAGTCATGGTGTGAAATGATGATGAGAATGCTACCAACACAAAAAATTATGAAGATTTTCAATCTTTGATAGCAAAAAGACTAAGTAGTGATGGCAATGGAACTTACATGTTGAGGGCACTTAAACTGATTTTCCTTTGAGGATGAAAAACCCAGACTCTCTTTAGCACATATTAGGTGAAAAACACCCTTGCAACCACGAACAGTGCACAATATCTTCTCCTCAGGGTAGACTCCACTTCGGCAAACACCACACTGAATCTGAAACCATGATAGCCATTTTACATTACAGAGAGCTTTATTCTTTTTTCTTCTTTTTCTAGATATGTTAGTGAGAAGTAGAAGCTATTCAGAATTGTGAAGTTGTACTAGATTTCCAGATTTAATGAGTTTTCCAAGAACTCTTGGGATGAACACACAAACACTAGAGATGTACGGTACGCTGTAGTCTTATATTACAAAATTCGAAGAATTTCTTATTATCTATCAGATGATAACAAAAGAGCCACCTAGAAGGTTGTCTTGTAATGAACTAATCATTAATACTATCAAGATTTCTAACTATATTAGCTCAATGGAACCAAAACAAGTCATTAAGAAACACAGCTGCAAACAAAAATTCAAATTAAAATACTATACTTGTTGTAACCATCATAACACAATAAAAGATCTTGGACCTAGTCCTACAATTTTTAGAATATAACCTAACAAAATACAGCTTGGAAGAAGTTGAAGCAGTATTAGTAGTAATTTACAAAGCATCAAACAAGAGAACCCTAAGAACTAATGTTACTACTACAGCACTGGATGTTTAAATAAAGAAATGAATTGCAAAAGCACAGAATTCGATTCCATCAATAGCAACGGCAGTTACCAATTTGGGAGCACCGACGAGGAAGAGCCACTGGAGCTTGGGAATTTTGGTGTGGATGTCCCCTCCTCCATCTTCATCGAAGGAAGGCGGATTGTGGAATTCCGGATTGAGACCATTGGCAATTGGTCCTTGCTGCAATTCTGCTTTATCATAGAGAATGGGCTTGAGGTCTGGTAAAGCTGAAGGCGGTGAATTGATGAGATTGCTAAGACATGGCATTTTTTGGTGGCGGTGGAAGATGAGAGTATACAGCGTTGGAATCGTATTTGTGAATTTGGGGGAAGATGAAGATTCATTTGAGAGAGAAGGCGGGTGATGCTTCTCTTTGGCGGGAAAACAAAATCCAAATTTACAATAAATAAAAAAAACAAACTCCTACTACTAAAAAATTATTCTATTTTTATCATAAAAATTTATTCTATTTTATTTTTTGCAATATTTCTACTTCACAAATTTTACTATGTAGACCAATTACCAATACCATGATTACTGGTAGTGGATGACGGAGTTTAATTGTGTTACAAATATAAATTCAAAATTTCAATTTCCATTGATTTTTAAATTATTTTATAATTGATAATCTTATCTTTTTTCCATTTTGGATTGTACATAAAAAAAATTCTCTTCTACTCCATTTTGGAGTATTTTTTTATTAGTTTTTTTATCTTTAATATTCAAGTCATAGTCTCCAGTATAACTCTCTCTCTCTCGCTATTTTATTAATCTTTTTTATTAATCTTTGCATTAAACCTTATTACATACAGTAGTACAATATACTCCAGAAATGAAATATAAAGTCTCATAATTTAGTGGAAACATTAAAAATGAAAGTTATAATATACCCCTCTGTCCCATAAAAATATAGGCAATAGGTATGGCATGAAAATTAAGAAAAATTGGTAATGTAAGAGCGGTGAGAACAATGGTATGGTAAAGTAAGAGAGATAACGAGAATGATAGTTAAAAGTAATGTTCGTGGAATATAGTAGTAGTAAAACTATTTATAGCCCACAAATGGAATATATAAATAATGTAGTGGAAATTTTAGAAATTATAAATAAAAGATGGTATCATTAACTCGGGGTCATTCTTATAATAATTTCTCCGCTTTGCAATTTAAACAGTAGTAGTAACTTTTTTTACATTTCCAGTCAGAATGTGAATTAGTGGTAAATTCTTCAGTGGACAAAATTTTGTTTTATATTATGGGATGTTAGTTGCATCTAACTTTATGATTGATTCAAATCGATAAGTTTCACGTGGTAAATTCTTGATTTCCCTTTAATTCCCCGCCGTGTGATCTCTTACACAGTTTATTTTGGTACAGCATGAGCTCTTATATAGGTTAGAGAAGTTTGAGTAGAAATATGAATTGAAATTATCCAACTACTCAACATTCACAAAGTACGTTGTGTGAGACTTTTTGGTTCAAATTCTTATGTTACAAATTGATACTCTACGTACACGGTCTATTTTTTATTTCTTTAACCAAAGAAATGAGCGTTAAATTTAAACACACTCGATACTACACAAACATAAGAGCATCATCATCTGTGCTCTTGCCAAAGAGCACGGATGTGAGCACAGACCCACTTTTATTATTTTTTTACTCTCTGCTCTTAGGCAAGAGCACAACACTCACATTCATGCTCTTCCGTAAGAACATGCTCAAGAGTCCCACCATTCTATTATTCAATTTAAATAAAAATATTTCCATAACATTAAAATGCATTAAAAATATCTGAAATACTATTACAAATTACAAAAAAAATTGCATAATTAAAATACTAAAAATTAAAAATTACATAATTAAAATACTAAAAATTTAAAATTACATAATTAAAATCCTAAAAAATAAAAAATACATAATTAAAGGCTAAAAAATACCCCCGTGGAAGACTATTCCTCTTGCCCTATCCCGAATGTTCTTCGGAGACCCCGTATCATTGCCAAATGTGAATCAAGTTGCTCGGGGGTCATATTTGACCTATCGGCCAAATTGAGTTGGGCCAAAAGAGTCCACAACGAGTTGATGGGGGGTTGAGGTGGCACAAAAGGAGCGGGAGCGGGGGCGGATGGAGTCGTGGCGTGACGGCGGTTGGTCGTCGCCTTCTTCCTTCCTTGCGGCCCGGCTCGGGCCGGCATCGGGGCTACCTAAATTAGCTCCGGCGAGTTGGCTAGCCACCTCATCCTCGCTGGCGTCGGATAGAGATACCGACCTTGACCGTTTGCTGGAGGAGGATGATACGCCTCCCCTATACTTTGGATGCACACGCACCTCCTGCCAAGCGCTGAGGTACTTGAACGGTTTGTAATTTATGGATTGGTAGGTCGCCAAGCCGGCACTGATGATGTCGAGCTCGCACCTACCGCTTCCCGCCGACCGCTCTTCCTAGAGGTAATACCCATGGAACTTTTGGATTTCTTTGTTGGCTCTTAATATGGCATTGTGCACCATACTCTCATTGCGCTCGATGGTTCCAGCCGAGCAGTTTTCATTGTACTGGCGAGAGACGCGCCACCAAAACCTATCCTCTCTTTGGTTCGTGCCTATCTTCAGATCTTCGGAGATAATCAAATAGGTTTTGAATAATTGATCCATCTCCGCCGGAGTGTACGGGGTGCGGACACCACGAGGAGTAGGAGTAGGAGTAGGAAGAGGAGGAGTTTGAGAGCCGCAGCCGCCGCTCCCTCCCGATCTGGGTTCAGGTGCCCACCCATATCACCCATCAGGAGCATCTTGGTCGTCCACCGGGTAAGGCCGGTAGCCACCCGGAACTTGAGAACCTTGGGTTTGAGGAGGGGCCAAAAATTGCGTTTTCGGACTAGAAAATGGTTGTGAGCCGAACCATTCGTGGTTCCAACTGCGGGAGCCAGAGGGGTGATCGCCGGAGCCGGACATTTTTTTTTGTAAGTAAGAGTGAAAGATTGAGAATTGATAAGAGAAGATGAGAGAATTTAGATGATAATTGTGTAGTGTGGTGTGGAATTTTTGGTGTGGAAGTGGGAGTATTTATAGATGAAAATGTGAATTTTGGGGAAAAAATTGAAAAATAAATTAATAGTGGGGAGAAAACGGATATAATTTATTGGGAAGTGGGAAAATATTTTTTTTATTTAATTCGGATTTTTTAAATCAAATCCGATTTAAAAAAAAACGAAATTGCCAACGGCATTGCCGTTGGCCAATCAGGCGCCGCCACGTCAGCTGCTCAGCGGCACGGACGTGCTCGATGCATCGATCAGCGCCGTGCCAGCGGCGAGCAGGGATCAGCCGCGCCAGCGGCACGGATACTGTCCTTGCCAGCGAGCACTACTGCGGATGCTCTAACATATTTGGTCTACTAGAGCGATAAGGAACAATTATGGCTAATCAAGTGCGAGGACGTTGTATATAACCCTCTAATTCCTTAAAATACTAAATTTAGAAACCATGACATATCTTTTTTTCCTTACACATAAAAATTTGTTTTTTATAATTCTTTAACAAAACTAAAACTATATATGTTCAAATTCTAAATCATTCTTACTAGTAAAAATTATTTTTTTATAAAGTATAGAACTAGTAGTAGTAATTATTTTTTTTATCAGCGAAATAGTAAAGTTTATATGGTAAATATAAATGATATTCATTCCGATATTTGTAATAAAAATACGCATAAAATCAGACAGACATAGAAACTGTTCTCACCACCTTATGATTATAATTTTATTACCATAATAATATATGAACAGTTTTGTTCATTAATTATCTTAGTTGTAATACAACAAATTACGTCACGAAATATTATCATGAGTGGCTATCCAAGACTTGACTCGAAAAAATAGGACTTGGACGAGCCGACCTCAAGCATTCGTTAGTTTCGCAAACATGCATGTTCAAATTCGTTTGTTCACGAACATGTTCACGAACCTTTAATTGAGCATACGAAATAGATTGATCAAGATCTTGAACCTTGTTTACGACATGTTCACAAGCTTTTATCGAGTTGTAGCTCGAACATCGTAAAGTTGAGCTCAGAGCATCTCCAGTGGCTTTCGCTCAGCAATAGCCCAGCCACAAACTCCTCCTGCCACATCATCAGCACTAAAAATTCTCCTGCCACATCATCAGGACAAGTAAATAGCTCAGCAATAGCCTAGTCACATCACCCCTAATTATATAAAACAAATAATTGACAATCACACAAAATACGGAATTAAATGTACGACACAGATACAAGAAAATTCAATAATATTATTTAAATTAAAAAAATACAATAAAAAAATACATTAATTTAAAAAAAATTTACATTAAAAAATACATTAATTAAAAAAAATTACATTATTTAAAAAAAACACGACCTCCGCCTCACTCATCGTCTCCGTCGCCCCCCTCCGCCTCATTATTTAAATTCGCTCGCCGAACGCTCGCCGGTCCTGAGCCTGCAATGGCGGCGAGCGGACCGGCGAGTGCTTGCGAATCGGCTGGCGCTAGCCGATTTTTTCGCCGAAATGACGCTCGCCAGTTCCAATGGTTCGGCGAGCGGACCGGCGAGCACCGAAAATCAGCTAGCCGGCCCGCTCGCCGCCATTGGAGATGCTCTCAAGCTCGTAGATACAGAGGATATCGGCTTGCTTTATCACAATTTGACTATTTGATGTAGGTTGGTTGGTGGTCCAAAAAAAACAGCTATTTTCATCCCATACTAACTTTCTATCATTTTCAAGCATGTCTTTAGCTTTCCTCTTCTATCGTTCGAGTATGATGCATATCATATATAATTCACATTTGTCATTTTCTTCTAAAATAATTAAGTATAACGAATATCACTCTGATTTTTACAAAATAAACTAGCTACTATTAAATTTAATGTATAGAAACATTAGTATGTGAGTTTTGTATTTCGTACAGTATAAATTATAAATAGGGATATTGATCCTTAAAATCATGAATTTTGGCCAAATTTGGTATTTCCCATAAACTTTAAAATTGATCTAAAATATCAAAAACTTTACATTTTGTTTCTTACTAGTATTTCCAAACCCAACCCAAATAAGATATTTCGGAAAAAACAATCGTGAAATATTTATGATATTTTATATTACTAAGTTCGTGACAAATAGGATAAAAAGTTACGTAGAAAACCATGTTGATGTAGTAGTGCCTAGTTGGATAAAAAATGCATGGAAGTTGGTCGGATATGCTGATTGACCTACCATGGGAAATAACAAACAAAATGTATAATCTATGATATTTTACACCAAATTTTGGCCAAAGCTTATAGTTTTAGAGAGCAATATCCCTTATAAATAGTACTTCCTCTGTCCCCGAATAGGAGTCCTATTTCTATCCGGTATGGGTTTTAAAATATGTTAAGAAAAGTGGGTGGAAGAAAGTTAGCGGAATATGAGTCTTACTTATACATGTTAGTTTTAAATGATATGTGTTGGTGAAATGTGTGACTTTTTTATTATTTACAATAAAATTGGTCTGAGCTTTAGTAAAATTTTGGCATTTCCCACGATGTTTAAGATTGGTCTAAAATATTACAAACTTTACATTTTGTTTGTTATTTCCCATGGGAGGTTAATCACCATATCCAACTAACTTTCATGCATATTTTATCTTACTTGGCACTACTAAATCAACGTGATTTTCTATGTAACATTTTATCCTACTTGTCATGAACTTAAAAAAGTAATCTAAAATATCATAAACATTTCACGGTTGGCCACATATAATAAGATTTTTACTGAAGATATCTTATTTGGGCTGCCATGGGAAATAACAAACAAAATATAAAGTTTGTGATTTTTAGACCAATATTAAAGTTTATGGGAAATACCAAAATTTGATCAAAGTTCAGGGTTTTAGGGACCAATAACCCTTTATAATAATAAAGAACTGGGACTCCTATTTGCGGACGAACTAAAATAAAAAAAATGAGACTCATATTCGCAGACTGAGGGAGTATAACATAAAGAATTAAATGTGGAAATAAGGCAAAGTTTCAAGGTTTTGCTTGAGGCATTCAAAGCCTATAGAGAAGAAAAACATTTCTCAAAAGTTTGCAGGATATCTTGACTCTAGAGTAAAGAATTTAGAGAAAGAAAAAGAATAAAAAGGAAAAAGAAAATTGAGACTGCTACCATAAAAGTGTAAAGAGTAAAGATATTTACAACGCTTTAACTTTTTCAAAAGCTATGCTATCGAAGAAGCTGCCCACTGACATATATCTGAGGAGAATAGAGAAGACCTCTTAAATAAATTCAAACCTCACCAACTCACCCACCCTTCTCTCTCTCTCTCTCTCTCTCTCTCACAAACACACACTATTTCCTCATAATTTCCATTGATGAATCATGATCATGCATGAAGGTTAATAGTGTTCATGCACAAAATTGTTGCTATATTTGTAAGTTCACCATTCAATTTCCCCTGTGTGTGTTTTTAGTTACATTTTCATGTGTTTAAATTTAAGCAACATTTTTTTTCTCTTCTTTTTTCGGTGTTGTGGTTTTTATTATTGAATCCAAGAATGGAATCGGAAATGGATTTTATTTTTCCGTAATGATGACGCAAATCTGTAAAAAGCAAAAAAAAAATTCATCTTTTGATGATCTCTACTGAAAACGATTGATGTCCTAACTCCTAACCCTTTTTTTTTTTGTTCAATCTTCAAATCCAGATTTCTCTTCACATTTTGTTCTATTTATTTTCCGTTTCTGAATTTTTTTATGGCATTTGCAATATTTATACTATGATTATAGCCAAGATTACATTGTGCTTAAATTTTCTGATTTGTGAATTAATTTTGTGGCATCTGTTCTAATTTGATTTTATTTATTAAAGATGATGCAGATATGGGTTTGTATGGGTCTGGTGTTGCCTTGGACTAGCTGATCTTCCACTTTTTGTTTCACAGGTAATATCAATATTGACTTGTAGTAGTATGAAAAAATAAAATGTGAAAAATTGAATTTGCAGCCTAGTAATTAATTAATTAATTAATTAGTAAAAGAGGCTTTGGTCTTGGGTTTAGAGATTGGCACTCTCGAAAACACAGACACCAAAGCAACGGCGTCCTGTTTGGTCAGGTCCATGATCCTTTCCTTGCCTACATTTCAAATTACAAACCACAAACTTCAATAACCAAACGGGCCCTACAAAAACCTGTCCTTCAAATTAGACAAGTTTTAACATCAAAAATGGCTATGTTGAGACTGACGAACAGACCCACCTGTGATTAGACAGTCAATATCTACAAACCCAAATTAATTAATTAGGGGTTGTTGTATTGTAAAATCTCTACTCACTTTAATTCTTTCCAAATACTCACCATTCAAATCTATAGGAGCTAAATCTGTCTCTTCGGAACCAACTGCGCTCTGCTAAATATTCCAACGAAAACATGAGGCAAGGGTTGCGGGCGATGTTCCGGAAACGATGGCGGCCGCCGAAGGTGAAGCAAATGGGTGATGTTTTCAACTGCATTTCTTCCAAAGTGTCTTATTTTTCCTTCCTTGTCAATCTTCTCTTACATTAGCTTCTCATCCCTGTGATATTGGCGGCACGGCTCAATCTATTCCTTTTTTTTTTTTTTTTTTTTTTTTTACTTTTTAATCATGTGTTATATGCAAAGCGATTCTTGGTATCTTCGGCTTTATCTAATTGGATATATCCATGCTAACCTCTCCATCTTTGTTTTGTGGTATATTGTTTGACGCTTTTAAATCTTTCAACAAATTAAACCATTTTGTAGTATGTTTAATTTTTCCAGCATTGTTTATGTACTCATAAAACTGGATAAAATGTAATTTAATTTAATTTAAAAAATTAGTGGCATATGAATCTTAGTTTATACTCCCTCTATCCCATAAAAATATGAGCGGATGAAATGACACGAGAATTAAGATAAAATTGGTAAAGTATGAGAGAATAGGAGAATGGTATGGTAAAGTAAGAGAGATGAGGAGAATAGTAATTAAAGTACAATTAGTGGATAGTGACACCTATATTATTAAATTAATATATAACTTTTCAAAAATGGAATGCACATATTTTTATGGGACGGACGAAAATGAAAAGTGCACATATTTTTATGGACGTAGGGAGTATAATAGTTTTATAATAAAACATAAATGAGAATAAATTAGTGGAATATGAGGGGTAATTACATATTTTATACAAAATATTTTACCTTTGTTTCAATTTAGTACAAAAGCATTAAGTTTACATATTACATACAAAAAGTTTACTAAGTGTTTTAAGTTAATAGATTCTGTTAAATATTTTAAACACTGTTTGTTAGTTTATAATTTGTTTAACTTATCAGCATAATTATAGAATAATTAGAGATTTAATACAATTAATCACTTTGTCAATATCAATTTTTCCATCAATTGATCTTGGTTTAAAAAAGATTTGTCTATCAATATACCATATTTTTTTATAATATTCTTTATAGAACATAGTATAAAATAAGTCCATATTTTATCTTTATAAAATGGCTAATTAGAGCTTCGAACAGTTAATAAGTCAATATTTATTTTTTACAAAAAAGATTCAATATTTTTTAGTTGTATTCTCCATTGTTATATGAGAAAGCTTAGACAATAAAATGCAATTCGCTAATTTGATGTGAAGAGTGATGAATTTTTTCTCTATATTTTTCATTTTTGTGAGTAATAAAAATAATTTTTTGATATAATTAATGGAATGTTTTAATTTAAAACTTTTTGTATGTATAATATAATTAGAAGTAACGGTGTTAGTGGGGTCTTAACGGAATGTATTATTTTAGAACACTTAGTAACTTTTGTATGTAATAGGTAAACTTAATAATTTTTGTACTTCTAAATCGAAACAAGGTAAAATATTTTGTACTCCCTCTGTTCCATTAGGTGGGGTCGGCCGCAGGTCCGTCAGGCCATCCACAACGCTGTTCCTATACCGTTCCTTAAACCACTATTTGAGGGCCCCACTGTACTTTTTTTACTCCATTCCTTAACTAAGGAACGGAACCTGCAACCCTTCGTTCCTTAACCGTTCCTTAAATTACTATTCATCCAATTTCATTTTTTTTTATTTCCAACCCAATTCAATTTAAATAAACACACTTTAATAAAAAACAAACACACTTTATTAAAAAACACACAACATTAAAAAAAATTCAACTTAAACTTAAAAAAATAAAAAAAAACACACAATTAAAATCCTAAAAACATAACACAAAATAAAAAACACACAATTAAACGTGGGAAAATAAAAAAACTACTCCGTCGGCGAATCATCCTCCGGAGGCGGTCGAGGTTGAGGGGGAGTCGGAAGGCCAAGTTGTGATGCCATTGTGGCGGTCATGTACGCCACCATAAGTGTGTCCGAGCCTCCCCGCGAGCCCGATCCCGAGGCCGACTGGCTTGATTCGCCTCGGCCCTTCCTCGCTCTAGCCGTCTACGCCGCCTTCGTCCCTTGCGGCCGACGGCGCCCACGGCTGGATCCCCCGTATTCGTCGGGCATTGGATCCCCCGTACCCCCAAACACCTGCGGTGTACCCTCGTTGGCCTCACCGGTGTCACCAGACGAGTAGCGGCCGCTCGCCGTGTGCTTCGTGCGCTTTGAGGTTGAGCCCGAGCTCGAGCGACCCGGAACCACCTAGTGTGTTGTACATGGTTTCCCAATCGCCGAACGCGTTGAGATCCCACCCACCAGAGCCGCCACCGCCGTAATTCCCGTCGCCGGACATTTGTGAAGGAGATTGAAATAGAAAATTGGAGAGGAATTGATGTTGGTTTAGAAAGAGTAGATGTGTAGTTTTGTGTGAAATGTAATAAATTAGGTGTATTTATAGAATAAGAAAATAAAAATAAAAATAAAAAAATTTAAAAAAAGTTAAAAAAACGGTAATATGACCGTTTAAAAAAAATTATAAAAATATATATTTTTTTTAAAAATTAATTATTGCGTCATCGCTGACGTGTCCCACTCGCGGGCCGGCGAGTGGGAAGCACGCACGAAGCGGGGAGCGCCACGTCGCCCGAGCGCGTGGCGGCACAAGCCGTGCCGCGTTCCGTGCCGTCGGCACGCGGAACGGAATGGGAGCGGAACGGTGCGCCGCAACGCGTTCCGCGGCGAAACCGTTCCGGCGGAACGGCACGCGGAACGCCGGCGGCACGCGTTGCGGGTGCCCTCAATACCACCGGAAACCTCCCAGAATCGGCCGTCAACCCAAGGCTGTTGTGGCTCCGACCCCACGCTATAGCTACTTCGTCTCCATGGAAGGAGAAATGAGGAAGAGAATAAGAAGAATAGAGACGATAAGGGGAGATAATGATTTCACTTGATTAAATTGAAAAAGAAGATAAATTAACAGTACTAGGAGTAGTTTGCAGAAGATTGGAAAAAACGATAACAGAGAAGAGAGCGGGAGCGGCGCAGCTCTGCAACTTTGTAACCTAAGTCAACTTTATAGTATTTTATTTCTTTCTTGTGTGAACTTAATTAATATATCTATTTAATATGCTTGTTTAGTTTAATTGTATTTAATAATTAAAATACAAAAAAAATGTGAACAAGTATGATTCAGTAATTTGATTCGATTTTGAGTTGTATTTAATAATAACAATAACAAATAAAATTAAATACTTCTCCTAAGTCCTAATACTTAGAAGAAGTTAACAAAGGCATAGTTAGAATAATAAAAATGATAAAATAAGGAGTATGAAATATTTAAATTTTTATAACATCTTAAACTATTAAATTAAAAAATTGAATGATGTGTTTTTTTATATTTTTAAAATATGGGTATTCGTATTAATTAATTACCGAGCCTAAGAATAGATAATGAATATTTAAATTGTATTATTAATAATTTCTTAATTATTACTCCCTCCGTTTCCAAAGAAAAAATTGATAAGTAAAAGAGATATAGAGAGAAAAAATAATTAAAGTATTATTAGTGGGAAATAGGTCTCACCTCAATAAAGAGAAAAGAGTTTCCAAAATTGGAAAGTGCATATTCTTGTGGAATGGACTAAAAAGGAAATAGTGCATATTCTCGTGGGACGAAAGGAATATATCATACTACTACTATCTGATTAATTATCTTTCGACCCCACGGGTTTGGTTTTCTGGATCTGTCATTGGTTCCATAATAGTAGAGTAATTTCTTTTCGGCACGGAGTTTAAGAAAAATGTGTGTAATGTATTAAATAAAAGATAATAAAATATGAGAGAGGGAAAAGTAGAGAGAAGAAAATAGGAAAGAAGGAAAAGTAAGTGAGAAGAAATGTGTTGACTTTTTACTAAAAAAAGAATGACTCTATTACTATGGAACGGAAGGAGTATGAAACATGTAATTACTCCGGAATGTGAGGTACACTACAAAAAAAAATGAAAGGTGATAAATTTTTAGGGATGAACGAAAATGAAAATAAGTGACCAATTTTCAGGAACGAATAGAGTACAACAATTTTTCTATAATTAATAGTTTTAAAATTTGAGTCACCATGACCATGGAAATTGTTGGAGGTTCATTATCATTGTCTTTTAAACAAATTAAGTAAAATATGTAGCTAGGATGGTCCATTTAGTTTGAAACCTACACATTGACCTAGGATGGGCTCCTCAGGTATGTTTCAGGCTTTACAAGTGATTGGGCCGAGATTATATTCAATTAATAAACAAATTGGGCCACATATATTTCACAAAATGATCAATGGCAAGTACAACAAACCAACCAAGTACAAGCATATACTATCACGCCCAGGTATGAAGAAATGTTAAAAAAAGTGAATTGCAAAAGTTAATGGAATGTGGGTTACATAATATAATTTGAGTGTAATTACTTAGTGGAAAGTGTGATCCATTTTATTAAAAATGAAAAAAGCTAAGTGGATAACATTCATGGACAAATCAAAATGATAAAGATGGACAACATTTCACGGATGAAAAGAATACTGAGTAACAATCAACTAGAAACGTTCAACAATGCACATAAGTGAAAACGTATACTAATATCAAAGAGATCAAGAAACAACAACGAAGAAGAAACGAACCATGAAAAAAAGAGCTGGAAATTTTTAAAAATTGATTTGGTATAGCTAACTCACTTTTAGATTTAATGGAAATTGGTGTACAATTGAATTCAAAAGTCTAAAATATGTAGTACTACTAATCTACTATCACTGTTCTCAACAAGTCAGATTTTGTTTAGGGCTTCAATTTTGCATAATTCTCAAATCTATTCAAATAGCAAAATGCGACCCTTTTACCATGAGATGGTAAATTAGTACTGCATCATTTGAGTGATTTTTCACTTTATGACTTAATTTTCTGACCAAAATATCCTTCTATCATTTAGGAATAATTTACCAATTTTTTAAATTCTGTTAGGGCATCCACAATGGGACGGATGTCACGGCGGACATCTCGACGGACTTCCCAAAAACACCTCCTATCACGTCATAAGGACATCCCACTACACAATGGCGGACATTCCCAAGAACATCCCGACGGACAGCCAAAAAAACAATAAAAAATCGGGACGTCCGTCGTGTCAACGCAATGGCGGACGTCCCGGAAAGCCGCGGAACTCTGGTGTCCGCAGCGGACGTCCGTATCCGTATGCAGGCTGCCTAATGGCGGACGTCCGGCACGCCGGTTCGACGTCCGTCGGGAGTGGATGCTCTTATTATATAATCAGAGTCCAAACTGAACATAATAATCCAATTCTCTTCCCAATCTTTTTGTCTTTCTAATCAAAGTCAAGCTCAGTGTATATATAAATGAGACGAGAATTATGAATAATGTCAAGTACTTAAATTTTATTTTGAGTGCTTTGAGTTGAAGATATTTATAAAGTAATCAAAGAGAGGAAATGTGAGGAACTGAGGGCTATGAATAGTTTAGTTTTGTACATGAGTTATTGATGCCCATAACGTATCATTTATTCAGTTGTAATCAAGGAATCATTTAAAGATTGATACCACTTTTAGATAATTATTTCATACTACTAATGATTAGCAATAGAAGGGATAAATCTAGTGAAGTTTGACTCAAATAGATAAATATGTTTGGCATCCAAATCATAGCATATAACTATAACTATGCCTAACATAATTACCATCCATTAATCACTATTATTCACCCACGACCTTACGACTTGTGTCTCTAAAAGTTTTGAAATATGCGAATTTGGCAATCATTAAATTATTAACCATCCTTATTAAGCTTAACAGTGATTCGAAATGGATTAGCTGTATATTTGTTGAGACTCCCAATGCAACTGTATTTTGTGCTACATAGTAGTAGTAACATTTACTACTAGTATATATTAATAAAACTTATAATTAACTATATGATAAAATGGTCAAATCATCAACATAATGAATATATTTACTCCTTTATTATCACACAAAAATCAAACAACTAAATTATAGGTATTGGTGACAAGAGTAACATTTGGAAATTGGATACTCTGTTCGAAATTAAGAGTTCTGAATGATATTGGCAGATTTTTTCAAAAATGCAAAGTAAAACGATTGGGAAAAGATATCGAAGAATCTAGATCATATTTTATATATTATTTTTTAATAAAATGCAAGTGAAATGAAGTAATAGAATTAAAGCCTATTTAGAATTTTATATTCAGGTTACGTCCACCGGCAGAAAGCAGAGAACAAATTATATTCAGATTATTTTCAGATTACAGAGTTATGTGCCCTGCTTCTATATAAATAGGCACACAGACGATGGGCTAGGCCCAATATAATAATTAGTGCCTAAAACAGAAAACATATCATAGCATCCCGTTTGATTAGCGGCAAACTATACAGATTCAAGACACATTAACACCACTTATTAATTATTATGCTTTTCAATAAACTTATTCCTCTTAGTAAAATACAGTATTATTATATATATATGCACACTTGATGTATGATAAGGCCTATTTCATGCATCAGTTTAGGAGTAAAATGTATGCTACTTGATCAATTTATCGCGCAAAGCGAGTATTAATTGTGCAGGAATGCCGCTTGACCAAGGGAAACAAGACCAAGCTGATCAAGTTGTTACAAATGGCGAAAAAGGCCAAAAATCGGGTGGAATGATCAAGGGGGTGATCAAGCAGTTAGGCGGGGACCACTGTATTATAAAAGGAGGACACGTGAGGCTGATGAGCTGGATGGTGATCATCAATCGGTTATCAAGGACGACGTTCTAGAAGGGGCCACGTGCTGATACGTAAGATGCAAGGACGAAGCTGAATCATCATTTTGTTATTAAGGAGCGACGACATTCTAGAAGGAAGGCACGTATCAATCGATGAGATGCTCGATCACAGCATGAGCAAATATTCTCTACCGAAATCGTTATCCAGCTGTGGGTCGTTGCGGCGAGCTAATAAATGGAGGGTGTGCCACCATAACGAGAGCTTCCTTTGAATCATCTTCTTTTTAGTTTCCTTCTTTTACCTTATTTTTATCTTTTTTGCTCCGTTCTAAGTTTAGTTTAGTTCTCCAGTTTTAAAGATAGCTTAGAAATGGTTAGTTAAAGAGAGAGCGAGCGTAGTGAGCGCGACAGAATACTCAATATCTGTTCGGCGTTTTCTCAAGTTTCCAACTGAGAGCTTCTCGGATTTACTCGCTTTCTTATTTTCTGAAGTTGTTAGCTTAGTTTAATTTCGTGTTGTTCCGCAGTTAAAGAATCGATCTTTTTGTATTCCGCATGTTCACAGCACTGTTATGAGCTTTGGGTATAAAAATCGGAGTTGTTTTGTTTTCGTCATCTTGTTTACTGTTCCAGTTTATTTTTGATGTTAAGTCTCTGATCCAGTGATTCATTATGTTGAATGTCAATGTGTTTTCGTAGTTTCGTAGTATGCCTAGGTAGTTAAGTCATTATTTCAACCTGTCGATTGCTTGGTCCAATTTCTGTTTCCCAGCATGATGAATTACTTGATCAAGTAGTTAGTTTACATTCTGCCTAGGATAAATCCAGTAGTTAAAAACTCCCAAATTAAAGCGTGGCAGCAGCCGAACCTTGTTCACTACTCACACACTAAATGCACCAGTTTCTCTGTGGGATCGACCCCAAACTTGCCGCTTTACTGTTAAAGTAGTGCGAGTTTGGGAGTTATAAATTATATTGGTAGGTGAGCGAGAGCGAGAACGCCTTGATCAAGTGGCAATGACATCTGTTAACTGATCCACCCGGTCGGTTATCTTCTGTATAACTTGATCCATTTCGCGTACTCTTCTTCTTTTTTCTCGTCCCTCCAAAATGGCGCCGTTGCCGGGGAAGCATGGTGATATTACATGGATGTGTTTAGTACATATGTGTAAATAGTTTTATTTTCTTTCTTTTCTAATTGTTTTTCTTTCCGTTCATGAGAAAGTACCACCGCGGAGGACACTTGAATCATCCTCTCATATACAGAGATACTAACGCTCATTGGCGTGTCCAGGAAGCCGGTGTTGTTACCACTCGATACAAAGCCGGGTTAGAAGCAGCAGCCACTGAGCAACTGACCAGCAAGGAGGAAGGAGAACAGTACGCACCACCAAAGCCACCACCACTTGAGCAAGCAGAAGCAGAGATGGCCCTCGTCGACAACGACTCAGGAATTGGCTCTTTACATGCCCACGACGAGAAGGAGCCCACCCATGCCATCGCTGTCACTCCAGGAATGCGCACAATCGCAATCAAATCAGGAGTGCTAGCCGTTTTGTCCAATTTCTATGGCCTATCGAAGGAGTGTCCTTACGCTTTTCTTGAAGAATTTTGCAGATACAGTGATATTCAGCCCGTTCCGGCTGGATCCACATCAGAAGATTATAGGCTCAAGGCTATACCCTTCGTCTTGAAGGGCAATGCAGGAGTCTGGCTATCAAGGTTGCCAGAGGGATCAATCAGAACATGGGCTGAATTTCGCATGATATTCTTAGACCGCTTCTTCCCAGGATCAAAGACGAGCGCCCTAAAACAGGAGATTACAGAGGCAAGGCAAGAGTATGTTGAGCCCCTGGGCCAATACTGTGATAGATTTCAAGGGCTGCTTCAAGCATGCCCCAACCACAAGATGGGAGAGAATGAGATCTACTCAACCTTCTATGGCGGACTTACGGTGGACAGCAAGAACGATCTCAACCTAGCAGCCCAAGGGAATTTCTCAAAGACCCCATTCAGTCAAGCAAAGAGTATTCTGGAGAGGCTAATCGAAGCGAAGAGAACGTATGAGACCTCCCGCGGCCAATACAGAAGAGGTGCCGTGCACGCAGCGGAGGCAAGAAATGATGAGAAGCTGGAGGCTCGATTCGAGCAGATGAAGAAGAAGCTGCTAGAGGCAGTAGAGAAGTCCAGAGCACCTCTACCGCCTGCACCCAAGGAGAAGCCTTATGTGCCACCACCACCGGAGGGGCACCACTACTATTACTGCGAGTTCCCACCTGAAGTGGAACCGCAACCTCAGGTGAATGCCGTGGCCATTGGAATGCAAATGGCAACTAGATCCAGGGAAAGCAGAGGGATGCTCCGTGGCGAGACCATCCAAACTTCAGGTGGAGCGATCAGAACCAAAGCCAACCGCCCCAACCATCGACGCAGCAGATACAATCTTCCGAGGGGCAACCCAATTGGCCAGCTCGGAACCAAGAGAGATCAAACAAAGGAGGACCACAAGGCAACTGGTCAGGTGGACCTCAAGGGAACTGGTCCAGTGGACGACAACCTAATTGGTCAAGCAGACAGCAGGATTGAAATTGGGGCTACAGACATCAAGGCCCCGAGTCAAGCAACCAGGGGAGACAACCGAACAACCAGGTGGTGAGTTATGTCCCGCCACATCAAAGAGGCAACCAACAACACAACCAGCCACAGTACCAGCCAGACCACTATGGGCCGTCCGACTACGCTCAGCCGAACCACGGTGGGGGGCCATCGAATCAAAGATACAACCGGCACCCCAACGAAGGTCAAAGAGAAATGATAGTCCCGCACCATCCTAATGATGCGATGCGAGAAATTCAGGAGGCTCAGAAGGAGCAGCGGGAGGCGCTGGACATGCTTACAAAGCAGTTATCTCAAGTTGTCATGTCACTGGGAGAGCTGAGAGGAAACGAAGGCAAAATTCCTGCCACAGTGCAGCAGCCTGGGCGTGAGAACATTAGCGAAGTCTCCCTGAGGTCAGGGAAGGTGTACCAGAGCCCCAGCCCACCTGCAGTGTCCCCAGCGTCTATACCTGGATCAAGCCATCAAGAAGAAGGAGAGTCCATTGGAGCGGATCAAGCAAATGGGAGAGAAAAAGGCAAAGCGAAAGTGGGCGGTGAGACCATAGGAGAGAGTCGACAAGAAGAAGCCGAGAAGGTCAAGCCATATCCATACCGTGGAATGGTGACCAGGAAGAGAGACGCCACAATCGATGTGGCCAGCATGTTCAAGGAGTGGAAGTCAAAGTGCCACTCTTGACAGCATTGAAGATGCCCCCAATCAGCAAGTTTATAAAAGATTACCTAGCGTGGAAGGTCAATGAGGACGGGTGAATGATTGCAGAGGAGAACGTCTCTGCCGTGATCCAGAGGAGCGACCTCCCATCGAAAAAGACCGACCCAGGAAAGTTCACGCTCCCGATTTCGATTGGAGATATTCAAGTGGAGCACGCCATGTGTGATTTGGGAGCATCTATCAACGTTCTGCCATATGCTATCTATAAGAAGCTGGGGAAGGCCAAGCTAGTCGATACTGATATCATGATACAGCTGGCCGACAGATCGTGCATTCACTCGGAGGGAATTCTAGAAGACGTAATCGTGAAGGTGAATAACTTTCTGTACCCAGCCGACTTCTTCGTCATCAAAATGACAGAGCCAGCAGCGAAGGAGTCTAGTGGAGTCCTGTTGGGAAGACCGTTCCTGTCGACGGCCAGCACTATTATCAACGTCCGTAATGGGACGATCAGCTTGGATTTCAACGGAGAACAGTTTACGTTCAACATCGATGAAGCGATGAAGCGGCCATCAGACAGTGAAAATGTGTATTTGGTGGACGTGACTGAGCCACTGGTGCAGGAGTACCTGGAGGAGGTTATTTTGCGAAGACAGTTCACAAACTCCACCATGGATGCAGAAGTCGAGAAAGAAGTCGCCGAATGGTATGAAGCCTTGAACGTTGGCGAAATGGATGATCAAGCAATTTGCAAGCGACCGTGACCAGCTGGGTCAAGCGGGAAGGCTCAAGTGTATAGCCTTGAAAAGCTGCCTGATCAAGGTAAGTCACTGAGAAGAGAAGCAGAAGAAAACCCGTTGCCTACTGAAGTGCCGATACCCGCGAAGGAATTGAAGCCCCTTCCAACACATTTAAAGTACGCCTACCTGGGGGAAGACGAAACAATGTCAGTTATCATCAAGAGCCAGTTGACCCAGGGGCAGGAAGACAAATTGCTGGAAGTACTGCGGAAAAATCAGAAGGCTATTGGATGGAAGCTAACGGATCTGGTGGGCATCAACCCAGATCTATGCATGCACCACATCAGATTGGAGGAAGGAGCCAAACCGCACCGAGACCAGCAATGCAAACTCAACCCCAACATGAGGGAAGAGGTGCTCAAGGAGATAGTGAAGCTGGTCTCCATAGGAATCATATACTCCATCTCTGATAGTAACTCGGTCAGCCCAGTGCATATGGTGCCGAACAAAGGAGGAATCCAGGTCGTAAAAAATGAGAAAAATGAGTTGATCCCAACACGGCCAGTCACTGGGTGGAGGATGTGCATCGACTACAGGAAGCTGAATGCGGCTACGAAGAAGGATCACTTCCCTTTGCCATTCATTGACCAGATGCTTGAGAAATTAGCGGGGAAGCAATATTTCAGTTTCCTTGATGGGTACAGCGGGTACATCCAGATCGCGGTGAATCCAGAGGACCAAGAGAAGACTACTTTCACCTGCTCTTTCGGCACCTATGCCTACAGGAGGATGCCGTTTGGCCTATGCAATGCCCCGGGAACTTTCCAAAGATGCATGATGAGCATCTTCTCTGATTTGTTCGAAGACTGCATAGAGATCTTCATGGACGATTTCACCGTCTATGAGGACACATTTGATCAAGGGCGACATAGCCTGAACAGAGTACTGGAAAGGTGCCAGCAGAAGGACTTGGTTCTAAATTTTGAGAAATGTCATTTCATGGTTACCGAAGGAATAGTCCTAGGCCACGTGGTGTCAAGCAGCGGGATAGAAGTGGATCAAGCAAAGATGGCAGTTATAGAGAAACTCCCATACCCGACGAATCAAAAGGAGATCAGAGCCTTCTTGGGTCATGCGGGCTTTTATAAAATATTTATCTAAGATTTTGCGAAGATAGCCCAGCCCTTGACAAGGTTGCTCCAGAATAAGGTGGAGTTCGAGTTCTCTGATGATTGTAAAGCCGCGTTCCAGCTATTAAAGGAATGACTGATCAGCTCTCCGATCATACACGCCCCCGACTAGAGTCACCCCTTCGAGGTGATGTGCGATGCAAGCGACTATGCAGTGGGGGCGGTCTTGGGTCAGAAGATCGATGGGAAGAGTTATGTTATCTTCTACGCGTCAAAAATTCTGAATCAAGCGCAGAAGAATTATGATCCCACCGAGAAGGATATGATGTCAGTGGTCTATGCCTTCGAGAAGTTCAGGCCCTACCTACTGGGTGCGAGGGTGATAGTCTATACTGACCATGCGGCCTTCAAGTACCTTTTGGCAAAGAAGGAATCGAAGCCGCATCTGATCAGATGGGTCCTCTTACTACAAGAGTTCGACTGGGAGGCGGTCGACAAGAAGGGAAGCGAGAACAGAGTGGCTGATCACTTAAGCCGGATATGCAAGAAGAAACTCCCAAATTAAAGCGTGGCAGCAGCCGAACCCTGTTCACTACTCACATACTCAATGCACTAGTTTCTCTGTGGGATCGATACCATACTTGCCGCTTTACTGTTAAAGTAGTGCGAGTTTGGGAGTTATAAATTATATTGGTAGGTGAGCGAGAGAGAGAACGCCTTGATCAAGGGCAACGACATCTGTTAACTGATCCCTCCGGTCAGTTATCTTCTATATAACTTGATCCACTTCGCGTACTCTTCTTCTTTTTCTCATCCCTCCAATATACTCTGCTATCTATCCACACTTTTAAGCACGTATATTATTCATATATTTTTGAGCACTTTTTGATAACAATCTATACATATCAGAAATTACCATAAAACCCTTTTTGGCGGTAAAACAAAAATCCATTAATTAGGAGTACAATATTCGTCATCTTGAGAAATGGATTGACTGCAAACCCGCTGGTCATGGACAAAAGTTGTTTCTCTCTCTTCGTGCTCTCTGTGTGTTGTTCTTCCCAAAAATGTTGGCTTACCAGACAAGTTTTGTAGCATTATATGAAAGTGAACCCAGATTCTCTCCCTAAAAAATTTCTCCACCGCCGTCATCCTTGTGTCACCGCTGCTGCAGCTCAACTTCCTCGAGACCTCGGGTCCGCCTCTCTCCTAATTTTCTCCGTCCGGAGGCCGCACGCAGTGCCTGGCCACCTCCATTGCTGGCGCTCCGCTGCCTCACGGACTCTGGCGCCGCACCTTCACTGCATGGGTCACCGCGGCTTGCTGCTATCAGCGTCGTCGTCTGGGTCGTCATGTGGCTGCTCACCGAGAGTCCCCCCACTAACGAAAGCTAAGTATTTTATTTCAAAATCTTGCTTAAACTTTGATTTTTGAAAATTCGAACATTTGGTTGTTGATTTGAAACTCTTAGTTTGGGAGATTTAGTTGGTATTGTTCGTTGTGTTTGAGTTTCCCATTAGTTATTAACATGCTCCTGCTTCAGAATTTGGAAGTAGAGAGCTTTTATCTCTGTTCAAAAAAGGTTACAAGAATAGAGAGAACTCTCTTAGTGTTGTTTTTTTATGTTTGCCAAAATCATATGACCTTGATTGTAAGAGATTGGAGATTTAAGGAGATGAATTTGGAATGTAATCTACCTCGAAAATAATTCAGGTTAAAATAGGAAGTGTCATGCTCCTTCCTGTGCACTCTCTCTATCTCTTACTCTAGAATTTTTTTATGAAATTTGAGATGAAATTCTTGAGAATCTGCAAGGTGTAGTGAAGAAGGGGATAATTTTGGTTTAATTGGTATTGATGGGGTATTAAATTGGTTTAACTGACCATCAATGGTTTTATTTGTTGATATCAATTGTGAATTGATTGTAGGTAACGGCTGGGAAAAAAATTATGAAGCAGATTGGTGAATAACCCCTTACTTCGTCACCAGAAATCGTGAAGAAATCGTCGGCGACGACAGAGGAAGCAACCCGCCTGCTGTGGCGGGGCAGTATTTCTATTTCACAATAAGACTTCGATGATTATCCTCACCCTCGGAAGTTGGGTACAGTGAAAGCCAAAAGCATATGCTCAATCGGAGGACAAAACCAACATCTTGGCCACTGTCGCTGTGGGTATTGTACCGAGCCGGGAAAGTTAGAGCATCCGAGCCTGCAACCGTCCGTCCGTCCGTGCCAGCGGCACGAAGACGCTGTCCGCCGCTGGCACGGCGCTGCTCGATGCATCGAGCAGGTGACGTGGCACGTTCTGATTGGCCAACGGCATATCCGTTGGAAAATATTTTTTTTTAAATCGAAAATAATACCAAAAAAAATATTTTCACAATCCCAAAAAATGGCCTTTTTTGCCCATTTTTCTATATTTTTTTGAATTTTTTTAAAAAATATTTTCCCCAAAAGTTTCTATAAATACACACATTCATAATCCATTTTTCACATCAAATCATCTCTCATTCATCTCTCATTCATATTTTTCATACAACTTATCTACACCTTCATCTCTCACTCAAAACCTCAAATGGATTTCACCCATCTCATTGCGGAAGCGGAGCGCGAAGAACAAGAATACTCTGAACAACATCGTGCCGCTTATGAAGCATATGTCGCAGCGAATACCCCCGCCCCTCCTCCTCAACCAACTAGATCAACTCACCGCTACATTCATCGTGACCGGGGAGCCCACGAAAGGCTCGTTGCCGACTATATTTCCGACCAACCGCAGTTTCTGGAAGATTACTTTAGGCACCGTTTTTGCATGTCAAAGCGCTTGTTTATGCGTATTGTCAACACATTGTCCGCCCGTATTGAATACTTCCAAACAGGTCCACATGCAGCCGGTCGGCAAAGTCTCTCGGCGTTGCAGAAGTGTACGTGTGCCATTCGAAAACTCGCTACTGGGCAAACGGCCGACCTCTTCGACGAGTATTTGCATGTCGGTGAGTCCACTGGAATCCTTTGCCTTAAAAGTTTTTGCGAGGGCATTCGTTCAACTTTCGGTGATGAATTCCTTCGGGCACCCACCACTGATGATTGCCAACGGTTGCTTCGTCTTCACGAAACAGTCCATGGCTTTCCCGGTATGCTTGGCAGCATTGACTACATGCATTGGAGGTGGAAGAATTGCCTGACTGCTTGGAGGGGGCAACACTTAAACGGCCACAAAGGAGGCGGCCCAACACTTATCCTTGAAGCGGTCGCCGACTACCGCCTATGGATTTGGCATGCATATTTCGGTGTTTTCGGATCCAACAACGACTTGAACGTGCTCTATTCTTCACCCCTCTTCAATGATGTGTTGAATGGTGTAGCACCGGCGATCGACTTCGCCGTCAACAGAAATATATACCACATGGGTTACTATCTCGCCGATGGTATCTACCCAAGGTGGTCGACTTTCGTGAAGACGCTCAGCAACCCGCAAGACCCGAGACGGGTTCTTTTTGCGCAACGTCAAGAGTCCGCGCGGAAAGACGTCGAAAGAGCCTTTAAGGTCCATCAAGCCCGATTCACATTGTGAAGGCCCCGTCTCGGCTGTGGTACGTGAAAAATATCGCCGACATCATGTACTAGTGTATTATCTTACACAACATGATTATAGCTGCCGAAGGACCGAGGGCGGCTAGCTTTTACGACGAGGATGAAACTGGAACCTCAAGCGCGAGGTCTCCCCCACGCCGAGGTGTGCATACGACTGTGGGTGAGAGGATCGAAACAAGGCACACAACGAACCCACGTTGAGCTACAAGAAGACCTAATCAAACACATGTGGGCGAAATTCGGCCACGAGTAGTGGGGTTTTTAATTTTATGAATTTAATTATGTAATTTTTAATTTTTAGGAGCTTAATTATGTAATTTTTAATTTTTAGGATTTTAATTATGTAAATTTTATTTTTTAGGATTTTAATTATGTAATTTTTAAAATTTAATGTATTTAGTAATATTATTCCGGGTATTTTTAATGCATTTTAATTTTGTGGAAATGTTTTTATTTATATTGAATAATGGAATGGTGGGACCCTTGTGCTCGTCCTTGCGGAAGAGCACGGATGTGAGTGTTGTGCTCTTGCCTAAGAGCAGGCAGAAAAAGTGGAGTCGGGCCCACATTCGTGCTCGTTGGCAAGATCACGAATGTGGATGCTCTTAGAGATTTGTTTTTCTTTGACAAAATCATTTCATTTTGCAATATATGCTAAAGTGTCTTGATTTTAAGTTGGAAATTTTAATATGGTTTAAGCAGGGAGGGTGGATTGTCCTTGGTTTTGTAAGTCTGGGGTGGGGGTGGGCGCGATGGCAAGCACGGCGGGCGCGGCGGTGACGACGTGGGTGAGGCAAAGTGACCGCAACAGCTAGAAGGAAAGGAAGAGAGAGAATGGATATGGAGGTGCTATTTCATTAGGGATGGAGGAAATATTGTTATATATATAGGACTTTAGTATGGGGGTTTTGAGCTTTGTATAATGCATAATGTTATAAATTAAAGAGGAACATCTTTTTTAGTACATTAACTATCTCAAATGAGAAAATTTGGTCCGTAACATTTTATAATATCTTTTAAGATCCATTAACTATTACTCCCTCCATCCCCGATTAAGAGTCACACTTTTCCATTTTGGTCCGTCCCCAATTAAGAATCACACTTCATTTTTATCATAAATGGTTAGTAGGTCTCACATTCCACTAACTCACTTCACTCACATTTTATTATAAAACCAATATAGAAAAGTGGGTCTCACATTCCACTAACTTTTTCAACCAACTTTTCTTTACATTTCTTAAAACCCGTGCCAGGTCAAAGTATGACTCTTAATCGGGGACGGAGGGAGTAGTTAATATCAATTCAACCACTTTTTGGTTATTTTCAATATTTTCATGACCAAAGTACCCTTAAGGCCATGAAGGGCAATTCAATCTTTTTATTCATCCACTTTTTTCTTTCTTCTAATTTATTTGGATTAAGTTTAATAGATCTTATACTATTATTATTAATATATACCATACCTTATTTGAATATTATGATATTACATTTTAGTGCTAGTTAATACTTTTATATGGTTACATTCTCAATTATTTAGATAAAACTAAGATAATATTTTATTTTAATGAATCTCGTAATTTTATTAAACTAAAAACTTAAGTTAATAATAATATATAATATATACTATATTGAAATAAAAATTTAATAAAGTAGAAAAAATATAATTCAGGAATAGTCAAGGAAATAGATATGAGAACTATGAACAGTTTTGATGATGTTGTAAATGGTTTAATGATAATATTAAGACGCGGCATTGTGATATTTAACAATTGGTAGCAACTATTGATTTTTTATTTAATTAAACAATCATAGATTTAAATTAACCATGTATTCAACTAAAAATGTCATTGTCTTTTTTATTAAATTGGTTATTGATAATTTCAACTAATTATTTTAGACTACAATTAGTACATAAGAGTAGATAAAATAAAACTTAGTTCTTTGAATTATTTAAGGTTCTATACATGTTAATAAATTTTAATTTATTTTTAATCATCAATTTTGTATTGCACTTAAAAATAACATATTCTATGTATAGCTTTAAGATTGAAAAATTAATATTCCATCTAATAAATTGAACTACTTTTATATACAAATATTGTATAAGTATAATGTTTACATATATTTATATCTATGTTCTTTTACTATTAATATTAAATATAGTACAATGATTTAAAATATTACAAATAAGTAAAACTAAACATACATATATAATAGTAAAATAGAATATTAATGTTATTAAGATATTTTTATTTTGAAATTAAAATTATAGGTACATCAACTATCCCAAATTACATACTTTAATGAAAATGAGAGGGTAAATAGATTGAATTGCCCTCATTGGCCTTAAGGGTAATTTGGTCATGAAATTATTGGAAATAGCCAAAAAGTAGTTGAATTGATATTAACTTATAGTTAATGGACCTTAAAAGATATTATGAAATGTTACGGACCAAATTTGCTCATTTGAGATAGTTAATGTACTAAAAAAGATGTTCCCTCTAAATTAATTCCTTTTGAAGGTAATTAGTTACTCCACCGTATGTCTATGTCTTTAGGTAGGTTTTAACTTTGACTTTATTATGTTGCTTTGCAGTATTATACTCTCTCCGTCTCATGTTACTCGCACTTTTCATTTTAGGCCGTAAATTTGAGATTGATTTTTTAGTATAATTAAATTAGAATTTTAAGTGTAATGAGACATAACTTAATAAAGAGAGTCTTAACTTAATCTAACATATTAATTAAACTAGAAATAATTAAGTAGTTTGAGACGAGGCGAAATGGAATAGTGCAAGTAACATGCGATGGATGGAGTACTTAATAGTTACTCCAAAATTTACTTCTTTCTAATTTAAGTACATTTATGTTGAAATTATTTAAAGTTTAAATTTATAAATAATTTAATTATTTGTATTTTATATAAATATTTTTATATTTAAATTACTAAAAGTAGTATACTTAGCTATAATTAATTTGATTTTGATTTCTTTTATGAGATAAGATATTGTTGTTTATAACTTTGATACATTCTATGTTTATGTACACATTAAAGTTTGATAAAAAAAATGTTATCTTAAACTGATCATGGTTGGTCACGATTCTTATCGTGGCCATATGTGAAAAAAATATATAAAAAGTTTGAAAAAATTTCCTAAAATTATTACAAAATCTCATATCAACCAAGTAATTTAATATTTTCAATTTAAAGAGAGAAAACAACTATTACTATATGCATTTCGTAAATTTAATTACTTTATACTATGATTTAATTCTTTCTAAGATCAAACTCTACATCCATTCGATAAGACGCAAGACCTTCTCTAATTTATTTTTATTTTTTTAATTTCTAATCAGCTATATAAGTTTATTGGTAGTAAGATGCTAGCCAAATATGACTACTAAAATGTATATATCCCAACAATAACTAAAATGATGAGTATTACTCTTCCGTCCATAAAGAATATGCATTTTGTGTTCAGCACGAGTTTTAATGCAAAATTGAGAAAGTAAGAGAGAAGTAAATAGAAAAAGTAATTAAAGTATTGTTAGTGGAGAATGGTCCCACCTCATTAGAGTGAAAAGAGTTTTCAAAATTGGAAGGTGCATATTCTTGTGGGACGGAGGAAGTATTAAAAATTAATTACATTTTATATTTCAACTTATTTTAATTAGCACATATTTGTTAATAAACACAATTATATTCTCAAGATCCTATTTTTATATTTTAATCTATTTACATTACACTTTTATCTTCATTATATAAAAATATTATCCCGTGCATAGCACGGGTGATAACACTAGTGAAGAAAAAAATTAAAGCTCACATTTGTATGTACATTCAACCGATTTAAAAGGGTTGCTAATTTCAATTAATAATTTAATTATATATGTAGCAGGCTAGCAGCTGAAAAGCAGCAAACATACGTAGAGGTCCCCAAACCGAACCGAACCGTCCCGGAACCGTCACCGGCGGTTCGGAACCGGAACCGTCGGCGGCGGTTCAAACCGTGACCGGAACCGCCGGTTCCAACGGGCCGGTTCAGGTTCAATTTTTGCACGAACCGTAACCGGCGGTTCGGCGGTTCCCGACAACTTTTCAGGCCTATTTCCGACCTACCCCTAGCCTTTGCAGAAACCGGTTCAGAAACCGCCGGTTTTCGTCAGAAAACCGTTGACGAAACCGGCGGTTTATACCAAAAAACCGGCAGTTCCACCGAAAACCGGCGGTTCCACCGAAAACCGGCAGTTCCGGTGGTTCTGCCGTTGTTTTCAAAAATTTTAAATTTTGAATCCATCTAAAAACCGCCGGTTTCCACCGAAAACCAGCGGTTCTGGCGGTAAACCGGCGGTTCTGCCGGTTTTTTCAAAATTTTGATTTTTTTAAAAATTAAATCACAATTTTCATCTATAAATATCCCCCTCCTCTTCATTTCTACTCACCCCATTCTTGTGTTAATAAGAATTTCTCTTCTCAATCTCAATTTCTCTATTCCCATCCTCATTCTCTCAAGTTGTTTACGTTATTTGCGCTCATAATTTACTCACGTTGTTCACGTTATCATCTTCACACAATCACACTACTTTCTATTCTCCACTTTCAATTTCCATAAATATCAAGTCTTCATCTCGTCGTGGTGGTGATCGGGGCAAGGGAATTGCCCAAGATCAAAGTGATACTCGTCGTCGACGTGCCCCTACTAGAGCACAAGTTGCGGAGGAGGTGGGAAGGCGAGCCGCTCTTCGAGCACAAGTAAGTTCTAATATGTTTTTGTTTTTTTGTTAATTAATTTTTATTAAATTCATAATTTCATTTTTCAACATCTATGTGTCTATGTGTTTTATTTTTGTGTTAGTATTTTTACTTAGTTGTATAATTTTCGTAGGAGGAAGAAGATCGAAATGCGGCCTTGTTACTTGCCCTCGCCGACGACGACCAACAAGGGGGGCATTCACATTCGGCTTCGCGTTTCGAGTATGATGTGAATCTATCGTCGGACGAAGGTGATGATGGATCGCATCAATTCCCCCCTTCTAGCACCGGCCAAGTTGGCAAAAATGATGAGGAGGCCGATGCTCCTCCTTCCGCAGGACGACAAAAGAAGAAAATGCCTCCCAAGTTGAAATCCGATATCTTCACCAAACATTACAAGAAGGTCCCGGTGATAATTTCAAATCCTAATGATCCGACCACTACCGTGGAGACAAGTGAGTTCAAAGCATACTGCAACTATTGCGATAAAGTCTATCCATTTGGAACCGGTGGGGGATATGGTACTCTCCATCGCCATTTAAAGACAAAACACCCCGTGAAATATGGGCATACTAAGTCCCAAAGCCAAATAAACTTCCCCGCCGGCTCATCGTCTCAAACAGGTACGCTTATATTTAAATATGATCCCAAAAATGTTACCGATGCCATGGTAAGATGAGCGGCAATGAAACTTTTGCCGTTCAATTTTTTAATGACAAAAAATATGAAGTTACTATGCAAACCGCTTTTAATGTTGCAACAAAAAGAATTCCCCCCTCAACTGCTCAAATATCTAACAACCGGCAGTTTTTTGATAAAAAAAGAGAGATTGGAAAATTTCTATCCAACTTGGGACACAATGTTAATATTTGCTCCGATGTGTGGACGGATTCTTTCCAACGAAATTCTAACATGGGAATTTCATGTCATTTTATATACAATAGTTGGTCTTTAAATAAACGTTTGATTGGTTTTAGACAATTTCCTTCACCACACACTGCACAAGCAATTGCATCTTTAATTATTCAAGTTTTGAATGATTATGAGTTATGCAACAAGATATTTTCGGTTGGTTTTGATAATGCAACCGCTAACACCGCAAGTATACCCGATTTAATTGCGGCTTGCTCCCCGGTGATAAGTGGTAAGTATTTTCACCAACGATGTATTTGTCATATATTAAATTTATGTGTACAAGATGCTTTGTCTTTATGGAAAAAACATATTCAACCTATTACAACAGCTGTATCCTTGATCAACTGGAAGCCTCAAATTGGCAAGGCGTGGAAGAAGTATTGCCACTCGAAGAAAATAAGGTACACAACTTTTACTTTAGACGTGTCTACTAGATGGAACTCTTCATATGATATGTTGCATTCTACATTAGAGCATATAGAATATTTGGTTGATATTTATAGAACTTTCCCTGTTGATGATTTATATCTAACCTCTTCTTGTTGGGATCAAAGCATGAGCTTATTTAAATTATTCAAAGGTTTTCGAAATGCCACCGTTGAGTTATCGGGTGTGTATTATTGCACATCCGTTCGTGTTTTAGAACATTGCATGTACATATCACTTGGTTTTAAAACTGCAATGAAAAATTCCACAAACAATCTTGAGTTAATGTGTGTTTTATATTACATGATTGAAAAATGGCTCAAGTATTTCAATGAGATCCCAACGGTTTTTTTGCTTGCCAAAGTTTTGGATCCAAAGTGGAAACTAGTTGGTACTTTAAAAATTTTAGAATTTTATTACAACAATTTGACTTCTATTGATCTTGAACCACTCCGAGCTTTGCAAAATGACGAGGACGACAACTAGATAAACCTAGCCCAAACATTCCAAATAAACCTCCCCCACCTCCCAAGCCTCCAAAGAAGTTTTGAGTTCGACTTGCGGGCTCTCTTTAACGATTACGAAGCCAAGTACAGCAGTACCCACCAAGTGAGACCTAGACCCCCGTCAAACACATAACTTTGGCTTATTCCAAGTTGTGCTGCCATAAACGTAATGCCGTTAAGCCAGACTTGGTATTGGGCGGGCGTCATGCGGGAAGTGCCCGCCATTGTGGCAGTCATATACATGGCCATAAGGGAGTTGGGGGTCCCCCCGAGCCCGAGCCCGAGCCCGCCTGGCTTGATTCGGCTCGGCCCCTCCTCCCTCTAGCCGCCTTCGCCGCATTTCTCCCTTGCGGCCGACGGCGCCCACGGGAGGACCCCCCGGCATCGTCTGCCGGGGTCTCAACCTATTGCGAGGCAAACTCTTGTGGCCCGCTGCCCGAATCGCCCTCACCAGATGAGTATTGGCCACTCGCCGTCTGCTTCGTGCGCTTCGAGGTCGAGCCCGTGCTGGACCGCACACCGCCGGCCCACCTTTTCTCGTCCTTGACGACCTCCTAAACATCGACATATTTGAATTGTTTGTCGGTGTCGTCGTAGTAGACCCGCAAAGCCGACCTCAGAATGTAGGCTCATGTGGCTCCGCTTTGGTAATGAGCGCTTCATTTTTGTGGATGGCGCAGAATCATTTGATCTCTCTGTCAACTCGGTCAAAGTGAGCGCAAAGCATCTTATATGTGCGGCGGGGGGACCCCTTTGGCTTAATCTGGTGGTAGGCCTCGGTGACCTTTTCCCAGAAGCACTTCCGGGGTTGTTGATTCCCGACGATGGGATCGTACGAGACGTTGATCCAGGCGTTGTACACCGCCAGCATTTCTTTGGGGCCGTACGGATTCCGGCCTAGATCCTCCTCCTCCTCCTCCTCGTCCGCCTCCGCCTCCGCCCTGGAGCTTCCACCGCCTCGGCCTCCTCCCTCACCTCTGCCTTCTTCCGGAGTGGGTTCAACGGAATAATCCCCCCGAATCTAGGATAATCCCTGCGAATACCGCGGGGCAGAGGGACGAGCGTATGCATCCACGTCAAAATTGGGTGGTTGGTACCCCCGGCGTCGACGAACCCAGGGTGTCCGACGTCGACGAACCGAAACCACCCAATGTGTTGTACATGCTCCCCCAGTCGCCGAAGGCATTGAGATCCCACCCGCCGGAGCTGCCACCGCCGGATTTTCCGTCGCCGGATATTTTGTGATGAGATGTTAGATGGAAATTGGAAAGGAAATGGAGATGATTTGGGAAGAATAGATGTGTAGTTGTATGTGAAATGAGGATGAATTAGAAGTATTTATAGAGTAAAAAAAATGGAAAACGGCTATATTAACTGTAATATTACCGTTTTTAATTATTATTATTATTTTTTTATTTAATTTGAATTTTAAAAAAATGAATTATTGCATCAGCGTGACGATGCCCACTCGCGGGCGGGCGAGTGGGCGTCACGCATGGCGCCGGCGCGCGCCACGTCGCCTCGGCGCGTGGCGAGACGTCTCGCCGTGACGGAACGCGGAACGGGCTGGGGACGAGGCGGGGCGCTGCAACACATCACGCCGCCGTCCCGTCCCTCCGTGACGGAATACGGGCCACCCGCGTGACGCGTTGCGGGTGGCCTTACTATGTGCACCCTTGATATTGCAGAGAGGACATTTATTATTATTCAGAAATTTTTATTTGTTCTTTTAATGACATATTGGGATATGATAATTAATTACGCTCCTATGAATTATTAATGAAATATTTTTCCTTGATGGTTGATTAATGATAACTAGTAACTAATTATTGTCAAAAATGTAGTGATGGGGTCAACTCTGGAGAATGGATACCTATTCCACGTAGTACATGTATTTTCACACTTTCTCATATACATAATTTAGTAGAATGAATGTAACTAATTATTGTCAAAAATTTACAAAAATGCAGTTTTTGTTGGGGTTTGGTGCCCCTTGCACAGCGGAAGACATGCATTCACAAATAAATCATACATATGGATTTATTTGACCGATTATGTGATTAATTGATTCACATGTTAAACATTGAATTGCATACAAGAACGCACAAAAATCATGCTTAAGGAATTAAAATCCTAATTCATGATATTCTACGGTTTAGGATTACCGATCTGATTCTCCAAAGAATCGACGATTGCTTACGCCTTGTCCACGTGATGTTCTTCGTACTCAACCACGAATCTTCTAATCTGTATCCCGAACTCAGAATCTGACCTTTGGGTGGGCAAAGCTTGTCAGAATCGAAAATGGCTTGATTAGAAAGGAGACAGAATACCAGTTCTATCAAAAACTAATTTTTTCGTCCACTCCCAGAGGGGAGCACGAAAATTCTAGGTTAATTAACGCTAAATCTCTCTTCTAATCTCCTTTCTAATATCCTTTTATATTGAGTTATAATGGGTCAGATTAGGGATCCATGGAGGTTGGACTTGAGCCAAACCTGTTGGACTTTTACTAATTAAATTGAGCCCCAATTTAATACAAGTCCGACAGAATATTATTATCAGCCACTACAGTAAAATAATATTGACTACCCGTCCAATCCCAAATTACGAGTAATCCGGGCTTTATCTCTTTAATTTATTATTTCCCGTGTTTAAGATATAAATATCCATTAATTAATTTAAGTCGGCTATTTGACTTTAATTAATTAATCTCTTTTTTCAGGAGTTGTCTAGTTCAAAATCTTTATTTATTATTCTGGAATAAATTCCAACCGGCCGGGTTTCTGAATAATAAAACCTTTTTCGAACACCTCTTGAGGATATTATCAAACTGGACACACCCAGCACACGATTCATTGCAATAACAATAATAGCACCTCTAGACATTGATCACCACTACCCAAGATACCAGGATTCTTGGATTGCGAAAAATCCGCACCATTTGATAAATCAAAGTAGTGCATAATCAATATCGTATGCTCAATGTTATGTCAACAATGATTAAGAAATAACAATCACCGAGACCTCGTCTTTCAGTAAATAGCAAGAAAGACTTATCTCAACTGTTAGATCCTTCAGTGCTATACCACACCAGTGTCGTTTATTTCCTAAGGTAAGGAAACATGCGGACTGACACTGCAACCTTTCACGATAGGTAGCCAAAGCCTATCTAGGTTGTGAAATTCTATTTCTCATCTACAAAGAACTGACTGCGTCACCTTCTGTGAACGTCGTTCACGACCAGTCTACTATGTAGAAGATTAGACTTGTTTGCTTCTTATACATTTAAATATTTGAGACACATCTTATAAATGCACAAGCAAACACCAATGCGATAAAATTACTTCTTCCCGCCTTGGGTTAAAAATGGATTATAGAGTTTATTGTATACAAGAAATTCTATCCGTGCAACAAGCTCGAAATATGTTTTTCAGTATACCAATCCTAACAATCTTCCACTTATACTCAATATCATGCTTTCGAGTATACCCACTGCCAAAACTCTCCCACTTATACTCTAAGCAGGTCTCGGGCCACGATACATCGAACTATCATACTTTTCACCTCATGTGTAAAACATGTTGCCATATAGGCATTTTGTGAAAATATCTGTCAGGTTGTTCTCTGATGATATCTTGGAAACCATAACGTCTTGCTGCGCACTTAATCCTTAATTAATTTCTTACTTCCTCTCTTTGTGATTGTGTAGCCTTATCAGCTCGTGTTTCCCTCGAGTTAGACACATGGCTAGAGTAACCATAATAAAATATAATACTCATAGGCATACTCGGAATCACGGTCAAAGCTATTAGAAAGTTACTGAGATGAACAACTACCTTAGTAGTTTCCGATGAAACCACACTTGTAATTTTCATGATGGAGTCTATGATTTGATCAACACTCCTTCATGTCTCAGTATTCAACTCCTAATGTGAACACATAGTCAGAGGATGACTCGATCACCGATCAATTATAAAATTGAGTCGATGTAACCTAAATGACATAACATGGATGTCTGGTAAACTAGAGCATACCGTTTAGTCTTTTTCAAGCACTATAGTATATTCTTTACCAATCCAATGTCCTTGGCCATGGTTAATATGATATCAAGCTTCTATGCCAAAAGCAAAGCTAATATCTAACTTAATACACATTAAAGCATAATCGAGACTTCCAATTACGGAACTTGTCTCATTCCTCTTGATCTCATTCAGTGTCGTAAAACACTTACTAGAGACAAGATAATTCCATCTAGAAAAGTAAAACATTTTCTTGGAATTTTCAGTGCTAAAGTGTCTAAGTATTGTGTAGATGTAGGATTCTTTAAGAAACACAACATTCTTTTTCTAGCAATCTAATGACATAGATGCTTAGAATGTAACTAGATTATCTTAAATCCATCATCCTTAAACTGGGTAGACGACCAGTTTCCTACGCTAGATAACCCTCTTAGTTGTTTATCAACTTTTATAGACGTCATCATCGTAGAGTACCAAGAATACCATACATAGTGCACTTTCAACTTTCTTGTACTTGTAGCTTTGTTAAGGGCACTGGTCAAATTCAAAAGATTTGACAACGTGCATGAAACACATGTTCTATGATTTAAATGCTTTTCTAAGACCATAAATGATCTACATAAGCTTCCAAATCACTTGTTTCTTGCCATTTATTACATAACCATTAAGATGTTCCATGCATATGATCTCCTCAAGACTTCTATTAAAGAAAACTGTCGTGACAATCATAGTACATACATCCTAATTTATGTAGGCTACAATAGACAATATGATACAGATCGACTTAGGCAGAATGACATGCGAGAATATGATTCTCTCTTGGTATAACCGTTCAACCATTATTCTAGCCTTTTAAGATCTCTGTTTACACTTGCAGATCCACTAGCTCCCACTGGCTAAAATAGTCTATGGGTAGTATCGCAAGTCTTGCAAACATTCTTGTCTATTTAAGATTGTTATTCAGAATCTATCATCTTATCAAGAATGATTATCTGATGAGTCATTACATCCTTGTAGTTACAGGGATTATGTTCAAGTTGATCTAAGACTGAGTCTTAAGACTCTTTTAGACCCATGAACTTATTATGTTCGTAAAGAACGCTCCCACTACGACACGACTCTTACAATCTTAGGTACAAACGTTGATTTTCTTAGTGCATAAGTTTCTAATGGTATGACTTCTTGGTTAAGATGGAAAATAGATATTCTCATTATCTTGAGAATTATCATGTTTGTTAGGCTTGTAGTTCTTCTTCATAATCTTCATCAAAGAATCTAGTATTCGTGTAAACAAACACATATCTTGCCGTGAAGATTATAGAACCTGTACCTTTTCTATCATTTGAGACAACCTTAAAACATACCTCAGTACACAACTCCAATTACTTGGATACCTTTTCCAAAACATGTGTTGGAATAACTCCACGCCTTGAGATGTGCTGGACTAAACTTGCCTCTAGTCCACAACTCATGTGTTGTAGAAGGTATTGATGTTATGGTAGTTTTTTTAAGGTATAACTCTTTGTTTCCAACGTATATCCCATCAATGATAAGATGTTATTGAGTAAAACTGTTCACTTATCGAACTTATCTTCGAGAGACTTCGATATCTTCTTATATGACTATCCCATTCTTTAGAAGAATGCTTGGAGTAGTCAACTAGGATTTAACTCCCACTACTGATGTTAACTCATTTGCTCGTCTCCTATGGTGCAAACCATTGAGACTTACTAGTCTTTCTATGTTGCATCTCTATAAGTATTCTGAATCCCTTAAACCACCAAAGGATTCTAACTTGTAGTGCATCAACCAGACTTACTTGACCTTCAAGCTATTCAACAAACAAGTTGTTAAAATCTTGATAGTCACTTGAGTTAGACAAAATTAGTTTGAACAATTACTAAGTATTTTCTTGGCCTTATGTTTAAGTACCATAAATACTTTATCATTCATTGTTTAAGAAGTTGAACTGTCGTGTTAAACTCAATCTTTTTGCAATTATATTGTTTAGATACTATGATGTATAATTTGTTTTTCTATGGTACTATGATAGATATTCGATCCACATTTCTCAATAATGCAAGCATTATAAAATGAAATTGAACATCGTAGAATTATAAATGAGTTTATAAACTGAATATAAATTCATTCTAAACAAGACTGTACCAATAAAACAAAATCTCTAACATCAAAACAAAACAATAAAGTGAGAATAAATAAATAGCTCCCACTGCAACAACTGCCCAACTGGATTTAGATCTCTCTTTAGAAGTTGCATTGTTATCTAAGTCATTGTCCTTTATATAAGAGGTCAATCCGACTTACAATGTATCTTCTCTTTGTCTTTTCACCAAATATTTCTTGCCTTTATAGCTTTCATTGATGACAATTCAGCTCTTCCCTCTTTCCATTGCTAGTCTTCTGTTCGATTGAACTAAGACATAGGAAAGATGCAGCCTTAATGAATTCGTCAACTATCAAGTTATCTTCCTCCAAAAGTAATAAAGTGAATACAATGCCGAAGGTTTCCAACTTTTCAGTAACAACCTTCAAATAATCACTTCCTATTACATTTGGCGATGAACTGAGTGTAGAAACTATTTGAGTAACTGAATCAGAAGATTCATCAAAACATTCTATCTCTTTTGGATGTTCCAATAGAATCTGGACAACGTCCTCATTGGATATCCCTTTATCATCGGTATAAACCAAGTTGTGTCTTACTACTTAAAAGAAAGTAGTTTGACCTTCTATCTCAAAGAACTTGTCAAGTACATGCATGAAATGCATTCTTGGATTTTCTTTATAGAATTTTGTCGAGGAAATGGAGGACATGAACTGGTGAGTACAAACTTTAAGTTTTAAGCAATGAGAATCTTATCCATTTAATATTTCCAGTCTACATAATTTTGGCCTTCGAGTTTGATTTCTTTAAGGTTCACAGACATTATTAAGAATTTGACTGAGAAGAAATAAAACTATTTATCACATACTATGCTTGATACATAATAGCAAACAACCACAACAATTTATGTATCTCACTACTGTGAAAACCAAAATAAGTACGCCTCTAGGGAGGTCATACAAATTCGGATTCCAACAATTTCCTGGTCACAATACCGACGGATAGTCCAGAGACCACTAAGGTGGCATGGCCGCCAAATATTGCCTAAGGTTTTACCCTAAATATTAGCATCTAGGAATTTCATTTATGTTTTGATACTCCTTCTAGGGAAGGTCGTACGCCAGTAACAAAATTCCATAGCTATCTTATAAATATGTTTAAACATATGAACTTGCAATTTCACAGGATTATGGCTCCCTCTAGGGTGGGTCGCAATAATATTAGAAACTCGCTTTTAGTTTAAACAATTTACTATTAAGAAGTCTAATCTTATGAACTTGCTATTTCGTAGGATTATTGCTCCCACTAAGGTGGGTCGCGATAATATTAGAAACTGCTTCATATATAGACCAATTTATGGAGACCATATACAACACACTGTTGTAATTATCGCTTAGTCATTTTAAATATGGTTTTTGCATAATTATCACATAAGTAGATAAGGCAGATAATCCACTTAAAACAGATAATCACCAAATAAACAGATAAATCCATTTAATTCATGGTAATTAATCTCACTGGATAATTATTAGAATTAAATAATTAATCCCTTATCTTATCCAAAATAGGAATTTCGGATTTATTAAGATTTATCTTGGATAATGGTTATCCAAATTATTTAGGATTTATCTAGATAGAGTTGAATCTATCTAAATCCTCTTAGGATTATTCTAGATTTTACATGGATAAAATCAAATCATAAAATTCAAGATAATACTGACCTTGGATTATCATTATCTAAATTATACAAGGACATTTCAGGATAGAAATAAATCTCTCCAAATCCATAAGATAAAGATAAAATCCAATCATTCTAAGATTTAAGCAAATCTTAGATTATTTAGAATTAGAAACTAACATATCATATCAATTAGGATTTATTCTAGATAAAATTAATTTTATCAAAATCCAATTAGATAAAGGATTATCTTGTATTATCTTTATCCAAATTTATCTAGGATATTTTCTAAATAGAAATAAATCTATTTGTATCCATAAAATTAGGATAAACTAGAATTAATATTAATTTAATTCAACTAGGATTTAACTAGATAGAACTAAATCTATCTTAAATCTAAAAGATAATACAATATTGGATTAATAATTATTTAAATCTACTAAGATATATATTCTAGATAGATATAAATCTATCAATATCTATAAGATATAAATAAATTTAATTATCTAAATCTACTAGGATATTTTCTAAATAGAATTAAATCTATAAATATCCACAAGATAAAGATAACATATGGATTTTAATTATTCCAAATCTACTAAGATATATTTTCGATAGATAAAAATCTATCAATATCTACAAGATATAGATAAACATAATTAAAATTTATCTAAGTCTATCCAGGATTTATTCACATAGGGTTAAATCTATATAAATCCATAAGACAAAATAAAATTAATTATGATCCAAATTTACCTAGGATTTATCTAGACAGATGCAAACCTATACAAATCCATAAAATAAGGATAAAATCTAAATATAATTAATTATTTATCTAGTCTATCTATGATTTATTCACATAGAATTAATCTATATAAATCCATAAGACAAAATAAAAAAATTAATTATTATCATCCGAATTTAACTAGGATTTAACTAGATAGAATTTAATCTATCCAAATCCAGATGAATTCCAACTAATCCATAATTCAACTTAAATTAAATTTTAGATAATCCAATTAAAGATATACTAAAATCTTATTCTAAATCATATCTTGAACTATTTCCAAAATTGAATCCAAGGATTTGGAAACCCTAATCAATTTTGGAAAGTGAAGTCATGGGACGAGGCAATGCGACGTCGCACGGATGGGACCCGCGCGAGCATCGCGCATAAGACAAACCCTAATTTCGTGCACTATTGGGGATGCTCACGGAGGGACGCCGCTGCTGCCCAACGTCGATGCTGCTGCGTCGCCGTCGCTGCTCTCGCGTCGCCTCCGACAGCCCGCTTGGCACTGCAGCTTCGTTGTAGTCGCTGCCCCTGCCCCGCCGGACTCTCACTGACATCCGCAGCCGCTGCTGCTCGTCTCCACAGAGTCTGCCGGACAACGGTGCTGCTGCTGCGGCGGTTATCGCACGCCTTGCACTCGATTTGCGGTGCTCCCATGTTGCGAAGCGAATTGATTTCCCCACGAATTGATTACATATATATTGATTAATCATGTTCACACCAATTCAAAAGAGAATAAAAAACAATCAATTGTTTATTCAATCACCCAATGATCGCTCAATTGAGAAATCGTCACTCAATTCACGTGAGCATCAAGGAAACCATGTAATCATCGCATAAATCAAAACAAGTATTCAAGCAATTAAATAACATAAAATTAATCCACATAATCAGAGCGAAAAATTGGCTCTGATACCAATTGTTGGGGTTTGGTGCCCTTGCACAGCGGAAGACATGCATTCACAAATAAATCATACATATGGATCTATTTAACTGATTATGGGATTAATTGATTCACATGTTAAACATTGAATTGCATACAAGAACGCACAAAAATCATGCTTAAGGAATTAAAATCCTAATTCATGATATTCTACGGTTTAGGATTACTGATCTGATTCTCCAATGAATTGACAATTGCTTGCGCCTTCTCCACGTGATGTTCTTCGTACTCAACCACGAATCTTCTAATATGTATCCCGAACTCAGAATCTGACCTTTGGGTGGGCAAAGCTTGTCAGAATCGAAAAGGGCTTGATTAGAAAGGAGACAGAATACCAGTTCTATCAAAAACTGATTTTTTCGTCCACTCCCAGAGGGGAGCACGAAAATTCTTGGTTAATTAACGCTAAATCTCTCTTCTAATCTCCTTTCTAATCTCCTTTTATATTGAGTTATAATGGGCCAGATTAGGGATCCATGGAGGTTGGACTTGGGCCAAACCTGTTGGACTTTTACTAATTAAATTGAGCCTCAATTTAATACAAGTCCGACAGAATATTATTATCAGCCACTACAGTAAAATAATATTGACTACCCATCCAATCCCAAATTACGAGTAATCCGGGCTCTATATCTTTAATTTATTATTTCTCGTGTTTAAGATATAAATATCCATTAATTAATTTAAGTCGGCTATTTGACTTTAATTAATTAATATCTTTTTCCAAGATTTGTCTAGTTCAAAATCTTTATTTATTATTCTGGAATAAATTCCAACCGACCGGGTTTCTGAATAATAAAACCTTTTTCGAACACCTCTTGAGGATATTATCAAACTGGACACACCCAACACACGATTCATTACAATAACAATACTAGCACCTCTAGACATTGATCACCACTACCCAAGATACCAGGATTCTTGGATTGCGAAAAATCCGCACCATTTGATAAATCAAAGTAGTGCATAATCAATATCGTATGCTCAATGTTATGTCAACAATGATTAAGAAATAACAATCACCGAGACCTCGTCTTTCAGTGAATAGCAAGAAAGACTTATCTCAACTGTTAGATCCTTCAGTGCTATACCACACCAGTGTCGTTTATTTCCTAAGGTAAGGAAATATGCGGACTGACACTGCAACCTTTCACGATAGGTAGCCAAAGCCTATCTAGGTTATGAAATTCTATTTCTCATCTACAAAGAACTGACTGCGTCACCTTCTGTGAACGTCGTTCACGACCAGTCTACTATGTAGAAGAATTAGACTTGTTTGCTTCTTATACATTTAAATATTTGAGAAACATCTTATAAATGCACAAGCAAACACCAATGCTATAAAATTACTTCTTCTCGCCTTGGTTTAAAAGTGGATTGTAGAGTTTATTGTATACAAGCAATTTTATCCGTGCAACATGCTCGAAATATGTTTTTCAGTATACCAATCCTAACAGTTTTATAGTCTAAATTTTAACCCAATAAGTTTATTTGGCATGTGAGCCATATTGAATAGCTGAACTATATTCCATTTCCTAATAGTTAAAATATATTGAACTTTTATTATTTTGTAGATATAAAGATTTTAGAAAGCGATATAAAAACCATCATTTTATTAGTATACTACTACCATCTAATTTTTTGTATGCTTTCTGTATACACATTTGAAAACTTCACCCTACAAATGTGGGCATTACGTCAGTCAACCCTGTCTTTATATGCTCCCTCCGCCCTATTTAAGATATTCACATTCTTGAGTAACACGAATTTTAGGATAAATTGTTGGATGTAGTAGGTAGAGAGAAAAATATAGTTAAATATTTTAATAATGAGAAACAAAAGAAAATTTTATTTGAAAATATTTAAAGTAAGGGCACCCGCAATGGGGCGCCCGATGGCACGCCCTATGGCGTCCATCGTCCTCGGGCGCGGACGATGCCCCCATTGTGGGTGCCCGCCATCGTCCGTCCCCTTCGTCCGCGGCCGATCCATAGGGCGCGCCCATGGCGCGGATCATAGGCCATCGTCCGCGCCATCGGGCGACCTATTGCGGGATCGGCGGACGATGGTCGCGGACGATGACACGCGTTTTTTATGGCTATTTAAACCTCGTTTCTCATTCACTTGTTCGTACGAACATCTCACCTCTCTCATTTCGCTCATCTCTCACATTTCTACCTCTCTCAAACAACGACATAGCGGGTCGAACAACGACATTAACATCCTCAACTCATCCACCATCTTCACCGAGCAATGCAGTGGCAACGACCCGACCATCGAGTTCACTGCCAACATGCGCCAACACCACATGGGGTACTACTTGGCCGATGGCATATACCCACGGTGGCCTGTTTTTCTGAAGACGATCAGCTGCCCAATTGGTGAGAAGAGGGTTTTATTTACCCAAAAGCAGGAGTCGGCGCGGAAGGATGTCGAGCGGGCATTTGGTGTGCTCCAAGCACGGTGAGCAATTGTGAAAGGGCCGGCTCGTCTCTGGTTCAAGAAAGTCATCACCGATGTCATGTACGCGTGCATAATCATGCACAACATGATAGTCGAGCATGAGGGTGGGAGCATCACCGACTGGAACGATGATGACGGTGCATCTAGCTCGTCCAGCACGGCGACCGAGCCCCCCACTAGAGGATTACCGCCGGGCTTCAATGAGGTTCTAGCTAGCCAGGTCTCAATGCGCAACCAACAAGACCATGTTCAGCTCATGAACGACATGATTGAAGAAGTGTGGGCCCGTAACCGCCGTCGCTGAGTTTGTGTATTTTTTTAATTCGTATTGTAATGTATTAATTTCTATAACTGAAATGAAGTTTTTCCCCAATTTTGTGTGTTATTTAAATTTTCTATAAATGAAATGAAATGAAATGAAATGAAATGAAAATTCATAGGGCACGTCTTAGGGCGCCCCATTGCAGGTGGGGGGTAAGAGGATAAAACTGATGACGTGGCGCGTCATTGCTAATGGCCTAAGCCTCTTAAATGAGACCGAGGAAATACATGACTACATCACATCATCATTCTATTATGGTCATGTCCCTAGGGCACAAACACTCAATATCGATTCACAAAAGGATAATATATTATAAATTGCTAATTTTTGAAACAAATCTTACTATATGATTCAGTGACGGAGTAATACATATATATTCGGATTGAACCAAACGTTTAATAGTTTTCTCTTTCGACTTCCTCTCCTATTTATCAGATTCCAATTCAGCGTTGTTTTCAAGCTCTTAGTAATAATTTTTCTAGAAATCAAAACATAATTAACTCATAATTTATTATTTTACAAATGTCAAAAAATCCTATTTTTATTGCAAAAATTTTATCTTAAATTTACTGTTCCCTCCATTCAAAAAATTTTATCACTTATTTCTATTTACGTCTGTCACATTTTACTTTTACCATATTTAGTAATGAATTCAAAATTTCACTAATTCATCCTCACTCACATTTTATAAACTAATAATATTGAAATAAAAATAGATCCACATTCCATAAATTTTTTCAAAATTGAGAAAATTTTCCAACTGCCTAAATTTTTTGAAATATACAATAGACATGCTCCAACGCCTAAATATGGCTTGGTCCCTGCATGATAGACTCCAGCAGACATTTGTAGACGTAATTAAGCAAATATTGCTCTTTTTTTTTAAAAAAAATAACATTTTTAATTTATTCCCTATTCTATTCATTCTCTCTTTATTTTTTTTTATATTAGTTATAGGACTAGCTATACTTCATTAAATACTCCCTAAACTCCCCCGTCCCATTAAAGATGACCCACTTTCCTTTTTCATCCGTCCCAACTAAGATGACCCATTACTTAAAATGAAAACACCTTTATCTCTACTTTATTTCCCCTCTCTTATTTTACTCTCTCCACTCAACACACAAACTCAAGTTGCATAAAATCCCGTGCCGCCCAAGGAAGGGGTCATCTTCATTAGGACGGAGGGGTATTATCTATATTTTCTTAAATTTTATGTAAAAAATTAGTTGATTACAAGAGAAAGAAGAAGGGTCAGTAAAACAGAACAGCAAACCTGCTGCGGGCACTATTTTTTTTTTGCAGTAGGTAGGTGTGGTGTAGACAATTGTACAGACCCTTTTTTATCTCCTTGTTACCGTAAATCTCCTTTTGCACACATTCAAAAGGCAAGCAACTGGAGAAATAAAAAGATAAAGTGGTCTAAAAAGAGGAGGTACATAGTAAAAGACGCGTCATTGTAAAAAAATGCTTTTCAGAAAGCGAGAGAGAGAAAAGAAAGGTGCTCAAAAACTGTACATTTGTGAATCAAGTGTAGTAGTGGTTTGTTTCTTGCTCCCAATGATCACAACAATGCCTCTCCTTCCAAGCCACTGCCTCCTCCTCCTCTTCTCCCTTCCATTTTTCTTCACTCTCTGTGTCTCTTTTGAGCCCCGCAATCCAGAAGGTAAATTTCAACAGATTACAAAAGCTCCACTTCTTCTTAATCACAATATCTTGTTGTTTGTTTGTGGTGTATAGTTGAAGCTCTGACTGCTGTGAGAGAAGGCCTTGTTGATCCTCATGGAGCTCTCAGCAATTGGGATGAGAACTCTGTGGACCCTTGTAGCTGGTCTATGATAACTTGCAATTCTGATGCTCTTGTTACTGCCGTGTTGGTCTTCTTCCTTTTCCTTGATTCAGTTTTGTTGCTGTTAAAGATTGTATTTTTATTGCTGTTAAAGATTGTATTTTTACTGCTAATCTTGGTGGTTTATGTTCTGGGCAGTGGAGCTCCGAGTCAGGGCTTATCAGGGTCTTTGTCTTGGATGATTGCCAACCTTACAAACCTCAAGCAAATTTCAAGCACACACAAACTAAAGTTTGAATTTTGAAGGGACCATTCATGTTGAATTTTGCAATGCAGAATGTTGCAGAACAACAATATTTCTGGCCTTATTCCAAAAGAATAGGCTATCTCCCAAATCTCCAGACACTGGATCTCTCAAACAGCTATTTACATGGCCATATCCCTGAGTCTTTAGGCCTCTTGAACCACCTACAGTATATGTGGGTTCCCAATTGTTTTTGAATTTACTTCTTTTCTTGGCAAAATATTATCCCTCTGTTTGACTTTTAATGTACTGTCTGTTTGATGTGGTTTGTCTTGTAATGAATATAGAAGGTTGAACAACAATAGCTTGAGTGGGCCTGTTCCTCTGCCTTTGGCCAATCTCCCTCGTCTTACTTTCTTGTGAGTATCAATCTTGCCATATTCTCTGAGTTTTTCTCCTCATTTTTGTTCTGTTATGCTTATCTTAGTGCTGTGGGATTTGTTTTTCCACATGTGAATCATGGGATGTTCTGTCTTTTTCTTGAATATTTCAGGGATTTGTCCTTCAATAATCTTAGTGGACCTGTTCCTACTTTTCCAACCAAAACATTTAAGTAAGGATTCTCTCTACTGATTAATCACATTCACATATTATGACATTCATATCAGCTGCATTGAATGCTACAATTGTGTAAGACAAATGTTACTCTGCCACTCTCTGTGCCTTGTTTTGTGTGTGGGCATCCTTTGTTTTAGTATTTTTTTAGTCTCAATTCATCAAATGTTTTGTTGTTGCAGCATTCCTGGAAATCCTCTGATTTGTGGAAGCCACTCTAGTGAAAAATGCTCTGAATCCCTCCTGGCTAGCCCTCTTTCATTTGCCATCAATCCCACTTCTGGTAAACTTGATTATGCTCTCTTGTTCTCTGTTCGACGTCGTTTAAACTCAGATCAATTTGCTCATTCTGTGGCGATAAATCATGGAAATCCAAGACCAAGAAAATAGCTATTGCACTTGGAGTGAGCATTATATTTGTCTCCATTTTAGTCTTAGTATTAGGCTTTCTACTCCACAAACGAACCGAGAAGAAGAAGCGGTCGGTTCTAAACATTACAGGTATGTGATTACTATGCCCATAACACGATTCCTCGTTTTGTAGTTTTCGTAACTGTGTATCGTTATTTCAATACTGTAGATGTTCAAGAAGAGGACCTTATAAGACTAGGGAACCTCAAGAGCTTCTCCATCACAAAGATACGACGTGCCACAAATAACTTTAGCTCCAAAAACATACTTGGTGCTGGGGGATTTGGCAATGTTTACCGCAGTAAATTGGAAGATGGAATGCTGGTTGCAGTGAAGCGACTAAAGGATCTGACAGGAACTACCGGGATATCACAGTTTAGAACGGAGCTTGAGATGATCAGCCTTGCGGTTCACTGGAACTTACTTCGCTTATTTGGATGCTGTGCCACCCAAAATGAGAGGCTTCTTGTGTACCCTTACATGTCTAATGGCAGCGTCGCGTCAAGGCTTAGAGGTAGCTTCAGTTCCTCTTTTTTGGAGACTGCTAATTAGCTTATTCTTCAGAATGTGCTTAAGATTCCAACTTTGAGTTGTACAAGAAGTAATTGCTAGTCTTAAATTCAAATGCATAATGTTTTAGTAGTCTGTTTAAATTGTTAGCTGATAAAACATGTCTGCCATTTTATGTTGTTACAAGGGAAACTGGGGCTCGACTGGAACACGAGGAAGAGGATTGCGATCAGGGCTTCAAGGGGTTTACTGTATCTGCACGAGCAATGTGATCCGAAGATAATCCACCAAGATGTCAAGGCTGCGAATATCTTGCTGGACGACTACTGTGAGGCGGTTGTGGGAGACTTTGGGCTTGCAAAGCTTCTCGATCACGGTGAATCTCATGTCACCACAGCTGTCCGTGGCACTGTAGGCCACATCGCGCCAGAATACCTCTCCACCGGCCAGTCATCAGACAAGACCGATGTGTTTGGATTCGGGATCCTCCTGCTTGAGCTGATAACGGGAATGCGAGCCCTCGAGTTTGGGAAAACCGTGAGCCAGAAAGGAGCCATGCTAGAATGGGTAATGTGTGTTTGTTTGATCACTAAGTGGACTAGAACTAATACAAGATTTGACCTTTTAGGTGAAGAAGGTCCAGCAAAGAGAAGAAAGTTGAGTTATTGGTGGACAAAGAGCTTGGGATGAAGTATGACAGGATTGAGGTGGGGGAGATGCTGCAAGTGGCTCTGCTATGCACTCAGTACCTACCCGCCCACCGGCCTAAAATGGCTGACGTTGTGAAGGATGCTCGAGGGTGACGGCCTGGCTGAAAAATGGGCGGCATCGCATAACTACATTGACAGTAGCACCACTTCAAAGGGCAAGGTGCATGGTTGTGATGAGTTGAGCATGTTTGGGATGGAGAAGAGCATAGATGATGGTTGTGATGCCAATTGCATTGAACTTTCTGGTCCAAGGTAATTAGAAAAAAGAGAAGCTTTGGATTGGGAAAGAGAGTTTAAGTAGGCCATGCCACACCACTTCATTTGTACTTCTATTCTTATGATGTAGTACATATCTAAAAATCATGTCTTTTTATTTAGGATTGTGATTTTTTTGGTCCTTGTAATATGTTGATGTAATATTTTGTGGATAGTACATGATTCCGAATTCATGAATGTATAATTAAGGAGAAAGCTATAAAATGGAGAGTCCATTCATTGAAAAGCAAGCTAATAATCGTCAATAACCCAGAGAGATCATGGGAAAGAAATGCAACACAAAATATAGCCATAGTTTCTCCATCAATGCATGCAAGGAAAAGCTCAATTTTACTTTTTAGTTTTCACTAAACCCTACTGTTAAATGCTCTCTCAGTGGTGACTAGGAGTTTTATTTTTCCATTTTGGTCCATCACTGAATATGAGTTCCGGTTAATTTTTACTACAAATGATAATCGATCTCACATTCTACTAACTCATTTTACACACATTTCATAGTATAAAATTAATGTATTGAGACCTTTATTTCACTAACTTTTCTACCTAATTTCTTAATGAAACCCCTAAGAGCATCCCCAACGGTGGTGGAATGCTGCTCGTCCGTCCTTGCCGCTGGCAAGGACGCGCTCCGCCGCCGCTGCGCTCTTGCCGCTGGCACGGACGTGCTCTTAGCTAAGAGCACGGCCGTGCCAGCGGCAAGAGCACAAGGCGTCGACGTGGCATGCTCTGATTGGCCCGTTGATTTATCATTTTTTATTATTTTTTTTTAAAAAAATCGAAAAAATCTGAAAATTTCAAAATTAATTAAAAAAATATTGTCTCACTTCCTAATAAAATATATCCATTTTTTCACACTTTTAATTTTTTTTCCATCATTTTTACCCCAAAATTCATACTTTCATCTATAAATACTCTCATTTCAAACACAAAAAATGGCACTATACTAAACAACTCTCTCAATCTCAATTTTTAGGATTTTAATTATGTAATTTTTAATTTTTAGGAGTTTAATTATGTAATTTTTAATTTTTAGGATTTTAATTATGTCTTTTTTATTTTATTTGTAATTTGTATTATTTATTGTGGTTTTTTAATGAATTTTAATATTATGGAAATGTTATTGTTTAATTGAATTTTAAATTGAATTGTGCTCGTCCTTGCGGAAGAGCACAGCTGTGGGTGTTGTGCTCTTGCCAGAGAGCAGGCAGAAAAAGTGGGGCCGGGCCCACAACCGTGCCGCTGGCAAGAGCACGGTTGTGGATGCTCTAATAGTGGACGAAAGGAGTAATATGCAAGTATACATGTTATTTTAATACTCCCTCCGTCTGGCATTAGAGTTCCGTTTGAGTTCGACGCGTGTTTTAAGAAATATAAAGAAGGTGGATAGAAAAATGATAGTGAAATGTGAGACTCATATGTGAGGGGAATGTATGGTCATCATTCATAATAAAAGTAAATTGGAACTCTTAATTATGGATAGACTAAAATGGTAAATCAGTACTTCTAATAATATACTAAGGAAGTACTATAGATAAAGGTAAGTTAACATTACTAGATCACATGAACTAATGTTTAATTCTAAGTAATATACTAAGGAAGTACTATAGATAAAGGTAAGTTAACATTACTAGATCACATGAACTAATGTTTAATTCTAAGTATTGAAATATGGCCGTCAATTGCTATCTTAAACACTGGGGTTTAAAATAATTTATTGAACTAGTAGTAATAAATTGAAAAGCAAAGTAACAATAAATTATATACTAGCTTGAGAATAAACTAGGGAATATTGAATACTGATTCAATCAATTACTATTTTGATATTTACTTGTTCGATCAAATTTAAAATGGCACGGTTTTAAAACATGATTGATAAAAAGTGATTGAAATATTGTTAGTAAATAGAAAAAAATTTTGACTAAAATTTGGTCTAATTTTATAGAACGAACTAAAATGATAAATTTAGACTTTTTTATAAAAAATAAAGGGAGTAATTTTTAGTGAGTCAGAGAACTACTAAGACCGTCATATATTCTAGATCTCCTTCCGGACAATCTATTATTATTGATCACTTTGAAGTGTCGGTAAAAACACATTTGTTATAATTGTGTATTAACACTCCATCCATGTCTAGTTAGTTGGATACCACTATTTAATTTAGTTTATTTTTTAAAAATATAACGAAAAATGAATGAAAAACTATTTTAAAATATAAATAAAATGAATTAATAGAATGCACTATGATCTATTTATTAAAATAATAAAAATGAAATATAATATTTAATAAAATATACCAAAATGACAAGATTTTGGAGACCTAAAATAAAACTCAACAAATTTTATGATTTGGTATTTTGATATAATTGAGGATATTATTCTCTTTTTAAAGTGAGAGAATAGTGACTGCGTCATGGGTTAATGGGGCCCATGGCCCATATTGTGGCCCATTTCCCGTCTGATAACGACGTTTAACTGATAAGATTCAACATTCTTTACGATTCCAACACGTATTGCCGTTTATCATAAAACTCCCAATTTATGACCAAATTACCCCTGCATCAGCAATTATTTTCAAGACGAATTAGTAATATTTTAACATATTATTGCTGTAGTTATCATTTTTAAAGACGTTGCATATTCTATACTTCCATTAACCAATGAGCCGCTATTTTCATTATAATTTTATTTATTTATTTATGGGCTATTTTGTAAATGGACGTTGTTGATGAAGGTGACATCAAACCAAGTCAAAATGAATATTAATTGAATATACACGCATCACTCAACCACTTCACCACTTCACGAGGAGAAAAAAATACTATTAAAGAAGGCTATCAAATATGCAATGATGACACAATGTCACATAATTAAACCTATTAACAAAAGATAAGATGAAACATTAGTATTAAAAAATAATTGAGTCCCATCTTCCAATTGTTCAGCTCCTGAGATATAGGGGAATTATATAATTTCTCAAGTCCTCTTTTTTTTCACTTTTTAAGCACTTCTATTGATTCATTTTTTAGGAGAATTACTCACCATTATTCATAAAAGCATCACATATGGATTATAATTATGTCATGCATGTGCATGCATCTGAGTAAATAGTAATAATCCACACACACTTTCATAAATTTGCATGAAGCAACAAGAGAGCATTTCACCTCTAGGGGTTTTGTACTTTCATCAATCAGGTACTATTATTTTTCTCAAGATTTTGAATTTTGTTCAAGATTTAGTGCATAATCATGCCACTTTTTTCTCTAGATGAAATTGTCAATATAAAAAAATGCAAGATTATGTATATACTAATTTAAAACAAAAATTTGGTTCATGGGAAATTGGAAAGCAATAACCAACTTGATGGAGTATTATTTTACATGATTGAATTTTTTATATGATTTGATACTCATTCATTGATCTTCTTCACTGCAGTTTCCTTCCCACATAAAAAACTAGTGAATTTTGAGTTTTGCATCATAAAATGAGAAAAATCATTTGGGCTGCGAGGCATTTGAGGCCAGCTCTTTGGAAGGGAAACTTTGGATCAACAAAAAGATTCGATTTTTACTCTGTATACATAAATCAAAGGGTTTGTGAATGTAAACATCCATTATATGTGCTGTCTCGAGCTCTTTCTGCTAATGCTGTAACTGGAGGTTGTATTCATGATTTTATTGTTTGTGCTTTTTTCTCATAAAAAGATTGAATTTTTATTTTCTTGGACAAATTAGTGGTGGAACTTAGTAGAGATGGACCTCTCATGGAATACGGTCGAAGAATCGCTGCCGGTGAGCTTTTAGATGGAGATGCTTCACAGGTATGTTAATACTAGTGATTAATTTTGGTTCAAGATTGTAAATTTGAGATTAGTGTATGTGTTTAAATGCAGAGTGCTCTGTTTAGAAGTAGAGGACTTAATAGGAAAAGACTTGATTTTGCAGCTAGATACTTCAACGGCTATATGATGATCTCGTTGCAAACGCAGGAGCTTCCCGGTTGGATGCTTACGCCGCTTCTCAGAGAGCTGCGAGGTAGACTGTTAATAAGTGTTCATGATCACCATCACATGGATTCATGGCTGATTGTTTATTGTTACTTGTATGTTGTAGCATACGTTGGTGGTACTCGCCCAGTTTCGCGCCTGTGAGAGGACTCTATCTCTACGGAGGAGTGGGAACTGGCAAGACTATGCTGATGGACTTGTTCTATCATCAACTGTAAGGATGTTTTTTTTATTTCCTGATTAGGTGAAGGTATGATTTTCTTTGTTGCATCTCCGTAGGCCACGCAGCTGGAGGAAGCGGAGGATCCATTTCCAAGACTTCATGCTAAACGTTCATGCCCGTTTGCAGGTATTTACATGTGATGTTCCCTAGTTGCGTTTCTTGCTACTTATTGGCACTTCGTTCGCAGAAGCATAGAGGAGTTGCAGATCCTCTAGAAATCTTAGGTGGGGAGATCTCAAACGAGTCGATCTTGTTATGCCTCGATGAGTTCATGGTGCGAGATGATCTTGTTGAGCACGTTGCACGCTTATAGCCTAGTGGCTTTGGCCTTACTATTCTCTATACAGGTGAGTGATGTAGCTGATGCACTCATCCTAAATCGTCTCTTCACACATTTGTTCAACAACGACGTTGTAAGTGCTTCCAACGTCTCTAGGCCTAACCCTTGTCTATATAAGTGATCAACTAAGCACCCTTTTCAGGTTCTGGTTGCTACTTCGAATCGAGCTCCAGATAAGCTCTACGAAGGAGGGCTGCAGAGGGACCTGTTCCTCCCATTCATTGCCACTCTCAAGGTGCATAAATTGTCTCATTCACTCCTAAAAAAAGTGTATTTGATTTCTAAGAATCTGTTTGATGCAGGAGAGATGTGTAGTTCATCAGATTGGTTCGTATCTGGACTACCGCAAAATGACATCGGTACATTTAGCATATCTTATGGCTAGTAATTTTTCCATACAAAATATATTTCGATGCTCATTGATATAAATTGGTTTATGCAGGCAGAGGAAGGCTTCTACTTTGTCGGAAAACATGTGTCGAACGTTGTTGAACAGAAATTCAGAGAGTTGATAGGCGAAAAGGTGGCTGCTCCGGACGAGGTTGAAGTGGTTATGGGCAGAAAACTGCAGGTGGATCTTGCAAAGCAGCCTACATATGTTGTTATGGTTGTTGCTTATAATGGTGTGGTTTTAAACTTGTTAGGTTCCTTTGGGAGCCAACGGCTGCGCCTACTTCCCTTTCGACCACCTCCTCGGAGCTGCAGACTATTTTGGGTTATTCAGTAAGCCGTTTCTTCTTCAAGATTTCCAGTTTATATACGAACTCTTGTAACAATTCGAATGAACCATTTTTCACAGAGAAATTTCATACGTTGGCTGTGGAAGGCGTTCCGATATTCGGGCCTGCCAACAGGACTGCAGCGTACCGCTTTGTGACTCTAATTGATGTCAGTTCTTCACTCATGTAAATCATTTTGCAGGTTTATATTAGGTTACATGATTTTTTTTTGTGTTTATAGGTGATGTATGAGAATCGAGCTAGATTATTGTGCAGTGCAGAAGGTAGTCCGATGGAACTATTTGAGAAGGTTGTGACGATATCCGATGCTGCTACCACACGCGGCCTTTCTGAGGTGTGCGTGGACGACGACTTAGGCTTCGCCAAAGATCGCACCATTAGTAGGTCAGATTTGGAAGATCGGTTTATCTTGTTTTCGATGATTTCAAACAAGACTTGTGTCGTTGTTTATTGATTGAAATAGGTTGACAGAGATGAACAGCAGAGAGTATTTGGAGCAGCATCACCATCTCCATCCAAACTGCAATTAGCTCATTTATCTTCAACTCCATAAATTGATGTCTCAATTTACTGTTGGCATCAAATCATAGGCTTTGCTATTTGTGACGATACAACTACTCACTCCGTCCACAAAAAAAAGTCTCATTTCCCAAATGAAACTTTAGATTGGAGATCCGAGTCATTGCGGGTGTAGATAAAGAACCATTATAGATCCTCTTTTGAAAAAATTCACCAATTCGTAGAACCAAAATGAAGATAAAGAAGATGTCATTCTGCAAGATGATAAAAGCATCATGGCCGATATTTATTTATCCTTATCAGAGAACAAAGAAGGAAGTTCTAAAAATGATTCCCAGCTATTATTTATGATCCAAATCTGCATATATTCTACAAACTCAAATCCTAAAATCACTGGTAGTTTGGAAGTGAAAAGCTCACGACTCCGCCTACACAGAAAGAAGTGGCCTCGAGATGGGAATGGCATTAGATGAACGATGTTATAAGCTAAGTTGTTAGTGTTTTTTCCTCCTTGATGCTATTTCCAGAGCCCATGCTTTTCCCAGATCTGTTTGGAACTTCCCTGTAGAAAGAAATGTTACAAGAAAGAGCACTTAGCCATTGTGAGTTATGTCCATAGAAATGGCTGGTCTATAAATGACCGAAACTGTTTTGGTCCATTACATATGTCATTATGTAGATATATAGTACTTTGTTTACTTTGATCCAAGAACAATGTCCGTGGATGCACCAATGCGGAGAATTTTTTAATTGAGAATGAATGATACAGCTATTTTTGACAAAAAGAAATATGGGAATGAGGGTGAACCTGCAGTTGATTCAAAGAACTCTTCCAAATCCTTCCCCTGCTCTGCATATAAGAAAATATTCCAGTTTTGTAAGTTTTTCTGATAACAATACATAAATTGGACAACTATATAATTGGATGCAGATACATGGGCAAAAATAAGGCAAAGCACAAGACTATTAGCTAATTATTTATGAGGGCATGTTGATTGTGAATAGAGCTCAGGGTAGATATGTCTCCAGCTTCCATGATTTATTTGACACGCAAGGAGATTGAAAGTAGAACGGTGTTGGGAAGTCATGGCGCTTGACGAAGACACACTGTACACTGATTAAAATCAAACAGCTAAATATCCTAAAAAAATGATACTCCCTCCATCCATAAAAATATGGACACTTTCCATTTTGGTCCGTCACATAAAAATATCCCCCTCTTACTTTACCAATTGTGCATTAATTCCTGTGCCATCCCAAATGTCCTTATTTTTATGGGACAGAAGGAGTGCATTATGAAGGAAGTATGGCCAACAATGAGTTGTAGCAGGCATTGTCATGTATGAAATCTCAGAAATTAGCATGTCGTACTCTAATTGAGATAGGACATGCAACAATTCTAAGACAAGCTATATTAAGATCCCATAATCATGAACTTCATGTCAGAAAAATACTTGAATTACTATGGTTAGATGAATTACCAGTTTCATACTCTAGAGCTTGCAGTATCATCTCCACCTGCGAGAATGTCCAAATTTGAGATGATTGAAAAAACATAGAAATAAGAAGATAAGCAAGTACTTGCTAAAATTAACACTGATTTCTCCCTCCTTCCCAGTCAAAGCAGACAAAGCGAAGTATTCCACAAGATTTTTGCAGTGTTGTGTAGTGTGTTAAGTGGAGAGAGAATAAAGTAGAGAGAGTGTCTCCATTTTTAGAAATGTGTCACTTTGAATGGGACATCCTAAAAAGTAAAATGTGTCATTTTAATGTCCAATGGACCCTGCACTCAATGATTGTCGGGATCAAAGTTTTGTGTTAAGCTTTTGATACATCACTTCAGAAATAATTAGCTATTTACTTTACTGATAGATGTGGTAATATTAGTCACAGAAAAGCACCCACTTCGACCACTATTTACTTGTTATAAACACACTGTGGAATTCTGAACTGAACCTTGAGTAAATAACACCATATTGAGGAAATTTCCCATTTCACATAACATAAGAGTCAAGAGACCCGTATGCATATTACCTTGTCAAAGTCTTTCACAACTTTAGCTTCCATAGAAGAATTCTGTTCATACTCCATCCATAATTCCTTAATCTCCTGAGCTGCAGCAAACATATTACAGTCAGCATACTGGTATAAGAGCATGCTAATATCACATATATTAAGTTCAAATAGAACAACAATGGTTGACTAAATTTTCTTCTTACCTCTTTCACCTCCTCCAAGTAGTTCACACATTTTCTGCAATGCTTCTTGCTCGCGTCGGCTCTTTTCTTCCTTTGGAACCCCGTCGGAAGGAGTGATATCACCAACTATAGCTATACACCGGAATCAAACATGAAATCTTGCAGTTGATCAGAAACATGCTAAAAAGAGATTTAGATCATCCCACAATACAAAGCAATGTTTGTTAGCCAATCCTTAAAAAGTGTATTTGCTCCTCACCTTCAGCAATGTCGTGCACAATAGCCATTTTTATACACCTGACATTCATGAGGTAACTGGTGTAAAAAATCTAAAACGCGACATACATAATAAAACATATAAGTGAAATTGTAAACAAAAAGGCTCACTTCTCACGGTTGACGCTAGGATTGTCAGAAGCTATAAGAGCCATTAATCCCATCCGATACATGTGATCAGCTATCGACTCTGGTTCCTGAACCCCCCTTTTTATCCATCCTGCTCGCTTCGTCGTCTGGTACGATCACAAAAGAAGATCATATTTACGCTAATAGATCCAGTTATGCAAATTTAGGTGATAAAATGATGCATATAGCAACATATCCATGTAATAAGTAACTCTTCTCTAATCCCTGTGTATCTCCTTCAGCCTTCATGTTTTGACTAATGAAATTCCAACGATCTACTTCCGTTCTAATCAAATTGAAATCACATTGCAATCTATTTCATTGTTGATTATAAATAGCAGATCTATGCGCTAATCTATATAGAGCAGCAGCCTTTCCAGCACGGCCAGATCACAATAGATGTATGCATTCTAATCTACAATGCTTTGACATAGCGAACGAAGGCAATAGTTTCGACAATTCTAACTTTGGCTGCCAATTACATACAATTGATTTACAAACTTGAGTACGCATTGATTTAGGAATTCAGAAACGGATACCTTGAGACTGTGACAAAGAGTGAGAAAATCGATGGCGGCGGAAGGGGAAGGGGAAGACGACGAAGAAGAAGGTTGAGCCGCCATACGCGAAGACCTTGAAGCGGCGGAACAAAGAGGAGCGAAGCGGAGGTGAGTAGCAGGGATAGAGGATGATAGAATGAATTTGCATATCACTCTACTCATTTTTCTTTCCTTTTTTTTTCTTCGATTGTGCCTAATTTCTGTTTCAGGAAATATGAAGCAAATTTTTTATATTTAAATTGAATATTTCTTAATATATCATCAAAAAAAGTGCAAAGTTGCAAACCAAATTTAATGATAAATTGTTGGTTTGCCAGTGGTTCTAAATTATAGGAAATGAAATTAATATATTTACAAAAAATTCCTGCAAAATATATAATCGTAAGTATTTTGATTGCCTGCCCGTTATTCGTGTGGAGCCAACAATATGGGCCTCCAGAATTTCATAAGTGGGCTGGCCCGAATACAAGCTTCAACACTCCCATTTAACCATTTTAGTTTAGGTAATTTACTTTTCTCTCTTTATTATCTGGGTTATACTATTATTACTTTATTTATTTATTTTCTTCCTCTGATATTTTATCAATTACGTCAGAACTTATATGCTCATATTATCTACAAATGAGCCTAGTTTTCATGGACCATCAAAATATAAAGTAATATGCGTCCACGGTGAGTAAAGTGTATTCCTTTTTAGGCCGTCTCTGTATAAGTGACATATTTTCTTTTATGACAAAAAAACTTTTCTATCTATTTTTTACTTTATCATCTCTTCTACTTTATTTCTCTACTTTTTTCTCACTCTTATTTTATTCCCTCTTCGTCTAACCGCTAAACACCCCTAACAAAAAACTTGTGCCCACAAGAAATTTGGCATATGTAATGTAACGAAGGGAGTACTGAATTTTTTTCTTTTCCATTGTACTCTCCGGTCCATAGTAGTAGAGTCTTTTTGCAATTTGTTAAATAGTAGTTGAGTTATTTTCCTTTTTAGTAAAAGTCAACATATTTATTTTCACTTACTTTACTCTCTCTTATTATATTCTTTCTTTATTTCTCTACATTTTAATCATATATTCACTTAACTCACTTAACACAATCTTTTCTTAAACCGTGTGGCGAAAAGAAACGTTTCTACCATCGTGGAACGGATGGAGTATATAATAATAATAATAATAATAAATTAATTTTATTATACTATACCAATGTTTTATTAAATTTTGATAATAAAAAAGAATATTTAATAATTTATTATAAATTTACAATTTATCTTTTTTATTTAAAAAGAATGAAAAGTAAACTGTACAAATACAAAGTTACCAAATCCATCAAACCTCACAGTTGATGTGTCCCTCCAAAATGGGCAAATCCCGAGTGTCCACTCGTTGCATAATTAAACGAAAAGTATAGTAGCAAAACAGTTTCCACCAATGTTTTAAAAACCGGCCGGCAAGCGAACCGGCGACGTTACTGGTTCACGGTTCAACCGGTCCAACCGGTCGAACCACCGGTCTAACCGTTTTACTGTTGCAAATATATATAAAAATATATTAAATTTAGTAAATGATTTACAATTAATAATATATCACAAAACATTAAACCTTATAGACAATTAGTGATGTATAAATATGAATAATATTAAAATTTAGTAAATATATTCAGATATATATATTTAATATTAGTTAGTCTAGATAAAAAATTTAATATTTCATGTATTAAAATAGATAATGTTTATATTAATTTAAGAAAATTTATTTCGTAAAATAATATATAATTAAATACGAATTAAGTACTTATTAATTAGTTTAGATAAGATTATTCATTAATGTCAGGGTATATAAATTAAGTATGTAATATAAAAAATTTATTTATAGTAAATAATGAATCATATATGGTACTAATAATAATATAGGTGGTAAGTAGAGCATCATTAAAATATAAAGGATGATAATTATATATATTATAATTAACAATTATATTAAAGAATAATGAAATTAAAATGAATTATTAGTTTTTGTAGATAAAATTAATGGTTAATGTATAAAAATATTTAATGTTCAAATTGTTCAATGAGCCCATGTGGTGGAGTGGTATAGGTCTTCTTAACTAGAACAGAGGTCATGAGTTCAACCTCTACCAACAACAAATTTTAAAAAATTTTGAAAAAAAAATTGAAAACCGGTTTCCGGTTCACGGTCCGACTGGCCGGTTCCATCGGTTCACGGCGGTTCAATGCAGTGATGGTTTAAAGGGGTGAACCGGACCGGACTACCTAACGGTTCACGGTCCGACCGGTCGAACCGGACTACCTCTACCAACAACAAATTTTAAAAAATTTTGAAAAAAAAATTGAAAACCGGTTTCCGGTTCATGGTCCGACTGGCCGGTTCCACCGGTTCACGGCGGTTCAATGCAGTGATGGTTTAAAGGGGTGAACCGGACCGGACTACCTAACGGTTCACGGTCCGACCGGTCGAACCGGACTACCTCTACCAACAACAAATTTTAAAAAATTTTGAAAAAAAAATTGAAAACCGGTTTCCGGTTCACGGTCCGACTGGCCGGTTCCACCGGTTCACGGCGGTTCAATGCAGTGATGGTTTAAAGGGGTGAACCGGACCGGACTACCTAACGGTTCACGGTCCGACCGGTCGAATCGGACTACCTCTACCAACAACAAATTTTAAAAAATTTTGAAAAAAAAATTGAAAACCGGTTTCCGGTTCACGGTCCGACTGGCCGGTTCCACCGGTTCACGGCGGTTCAATGCAGTGATGGTTTAAAGGGGTGAACCGGACCGGACTACCTAACGGTTCACGGTCCGACCGGTCGAACCGGACTACCTCTACCAACAACAAATTTTAAAAAATTTTGAAAAAAAAATTGAAAACCGGTTTCCAGTTCACGGTCCGACTGGCCGGTTCCACCGGTTCATGGCGGTTCAATGCAGTGATGGTTTAAAGGGGTGAACCGGACCGGACTACCTAACGGTTCACGGTCCGACCGGTCGAACCGGCCAGTCCGGTCCGATTTTTAAAACATTGGATTTTCCACCCTGTTCACGCGTCTTCATTTGTGGTCTCCCACTATATATTCCCCATTCCCCCCTCTTTCCCAATCTGTCTTGCATCTGTTTTCCCCATTTGGATTTTGGATCTCTCCTTCTCTCTCAATCACCATTTCCAGAGAGAGAGAAGAGACCTCCAATCCAAATCCAACCTTGTTTCTGATTTGTCCCTCCCAAATGCCGATGGAGGAGCTCTTCCTCCCCTCCACCCCGGGCAAATTCAAAGACAAATCCCACCGCCATTTCCACCGCTGCCCCTCCTCCCCCTGCACCTTATTCCTCTGGGCCCTCCTCCTCCTCGCCCTCACCGCCGCCTACCTCACCTTCCAACCCTCCGCCGCCACCTACTTCACCCACTGGGAGCACCACGTCCTCTCCTCCGCCCAGATCCGCCGCCCCCACGGCTTCTCCGTCCTCGTCACAGGCGCCGCCGGCTTCGTCGGCTCCCACGTCTCCCTCGCCCTCAAAAAACGCGGCGACGGCGTCGTCGGCCTCGACAACTTCAACCACTACTACGACCCCGCCCTCAAATCCGCCCGCCGCGACCTCCTCTCCTCCCACCACATCTTCATCGTCGACGCCGACGTCAACGACGCCAAATTGCTCGCCAAGCTCTTCGACATCGCCAAATTCTCCCACGTCATGCACCTCGCCGCCCAGGCCGGCGTCAGGTACCGTTACCATACCTCAAATCTAATTACCACAAATCTCTGTAATCAATTATAATATCAGGTACGCCATGGAGAATCCCCACTCGTACATCCACAGCAACATAGCCGGCCTCGTCACGCTTCTAGAAGCTTCCAAGTCCGCGCACCCCCAGCCGTCCGTGGTGTGGGCCAGCTCCAGCTCCGTCTACGGCCTCAACGAGAAAGCGCCCTTCTCCGAATCCGACCGGACCGACAGACCGGCCTCCCTCTACGCGGCCACAAAAAAGGCCGGAGAGGAAATCACACACACATACAACCACATCTACGGCCTCTCAATAACCGGCTTACGCTTCTTCACCGTGTACGGCCCCTGGGGCCGCCCCGACATGGCCTACTTCTCCTTCACCCGCAACATCCTCCAAGGCAAGCCGATCACCGTCTACCGCGGCAAAAACCACGCCGATTTGGCAAGGGATTTCACCTACATCGACGACATTGTGAAGGGGTGCGTCGGGTCGTTAGACACGGCGAAGAAGAGCACCGGGTCGGGCGGGAAGAAGCGGGGGCCGGCGCAGTTCAGGATATTCAACCTCGGCAACACGTCCCCCGTCACGGTGCCGATGATGGTGGGGATATTAGAAAAGCATTTGAAGATTAAGGCGAAGAAGAATGTGCTCGACATGCCTGGAAACGGCGACGTTCCGTTCACGCACGCGAATATAAGCTACGCGCACAACGAGTTCGGGTACAACCCGACGACTGATCTGCAAACGGGTTTGAAGAAGTTCGTGAAATGGTATTTATCGTATTATGGTTACAATCACGGCAGCTCGTGAACTGAAAGGATTTTTTTTTGATAAATGGAAGGAAGTAGAGAAAAACATGGGAAAGGGGTTAAAGGAAGGTAAATACATTCTTTTCTTATCGTCTTCTTTTTGAGGAATTGTGTATGTGTTTTCTTTTTATGTGAAAACCTCATGTGGTTTTCATCAAGTTTGTCGCCATCGCTGTTATTTTTAAATTACAGCATTTTGAGTGGAAAAGAATGTTAATGTGCAGTTGCTGTCGATGTTTTTAAGCCATCCACGATGCTGTCACTATACCGTCCCTTGCATTACTATTCGCAGGCCTAACTGTACTTTTTTACTCTATCCCTTAACTAAGGGACGGAACTTGCAACCCTCCGTCCCTTAAATTACTATTCATTCAATTTCATTTTTTTTATTTTTTTCCAACAAATTTCATTAATAAAAAACACATTTCATTAAAAATAAAATAACATTACAACATAAAATTTGTAAAATTTTTAAAAAAACATAATTAAAAATCCTAAAAAAATTACATAATACATAATTTAATTTCCTCTGCCAAAGTTCGCCCAAATGTGCTCCATTAGATCATCTTGGAGTTGAGCTAAGGAGGAAGAGTCACGTTTCCTTGCCCGAATAGATAACCGTTCTTGTATAGACGGATGCACTCCACTTCGAGGCGGACTACTGGCGATTGAAATTCCGGGGGCTTCGGGGTCGAACCAATTTCCTGCCTCGAGTCCTTCGTCTTGGACAATCATGTTGTGCAAGATTATGCACGTATACATGATGTCGAATGCTCTCCATGAACCACGTACGAGCCGGGGCTTTGATAATGTTGAAGCGGGCTTGGAGAACCCCGAACGCCCGCTTCACATCCTTCTGAGCAGCCTCATGCTTCTGCGCAAAAAGCGCCTGCTTTGCGTTCACACGCACGTCTTCACGAAGGTTGGCCACTTCGGGTAGATGCCGTTGGCAAGATAGTACCCCATTTTATAGCGCCGGTTTTAGCGGTGAAGTTGATGACCGGCGCTTTACCATCCAAAACTTCGGCGAAAAGGTCGGATTGGTGGAGCACGTTTATGTCGTTGTTCGAGCCGGGGACCCCGAAGTACGCATGCTAGATCCATAGTCGGTAGTCGGCAACTGCCTCGAGTATAACGGTGGGGTGGGTGCCTTTGTGGCTGCTCGTGTACGCCCCCACCACGCCACCGGGCAATTCTTTCATTGACAGTGCATGCAGTCGACGCTGCCAAGCATAATGGGGAATCCATGCACTTCTTCGTGAAGGCGGAGCAGGAACTGGCAATCTGTCGTGCTTGGCTTCCGGAGAAATTTGTCGGTGAAGGCTGCCCGGACACCTTTGCAGAATTGGAGCAAGCACATTCTCCCAGTGCTGTTGTCACGACCGCCCTTCTAGGGTAAAATAAATGCGGCGATCGCGACTTAAACAGACTTAAATGCAACAAGGAAAAATAGGCTAGGGTTTCATCAAAGAGGTTTGACCAAAGTATTTAATGAACAATTAAGTATAAGAAAATGTGACGCTTTAACAATGAAATCTAATGAAGAAGGACTATCATACTTTAGGTCAAAAAGGCATGGCTTAAAATAATTCAAAACGTAAATTGTTTCAATATTCAAAATGAGAATCCAAAAATATCAGTATCAACTTAACGACAAAACAATCACGTTTTAGCGGAAGCATCCAAGAGAAGAGTAAAGTCATGTATGAAGACACGACGACACTCGGAGTTTCAAGATAATAGCATTTTTTTAATTGATTTGCTCAACATCGACAACCGCTCGTCACCGCTCAACCTGCACATAGGGAAAACACATGCAGGGCTGAGTACTATAAAGATACTCAGTGGGCTCTTGCCGAAAACATTTTTAATAAAAGTATTATTTATCATGCCATACATAAGTAACCATCGGGGTTTAGCTTTAGAAAGGCCTGAGGCACTCAAAATCATTTCTCATAGTAAAAGTCGACTCATCAGTCATTTTCCCATAGACGTTAGCCATATCTGCTCATACATGACAAGGAATGCGGCCGCAAACCAGGTCACTAGACCGGCCAGCCCGTACGCTAGCACACGGTCTACCATAGGTGTACACTAGTCCAAGTAGGGTTTGCGGCCCTACGAGGACCCGAATTCGATTTAAATAATAATGACTTAAAGCCATATCAGATAGGCACGTTAAAATCAAACAGGGCATGATAAACACGGTTTCATATCCCATCGATAAAACATTTAGGACATCGTCCTTATTTAAAAGAAAGTCTACCTCGACTGCTTAGATTTCAAGTATCTCCTTTCCCTTGCTGTCACATTGAGAGCGCGAGTTATCACCTTTAAATTATGAGTATCACAATCAGTCCCAAATACCGACTCAAAATCATGCATGTCCCCAACTTTCCCCTTTTCCCATCGATTCGTTTTGTCAACATGAGGAAACACACCATAGCATGTATCAATGCACAACACATCACTACATCATCGAATTGGTTTCTTAACACATATGCATCATGTACATCATTCAAAACTTAATCGTCAAGATCATTTGATCGTGGTAGGAATCTGGCAGCACAACGCAAGAGTTTTGTAAAAATCGTTAAGAATTTCATCCGACTTCCGTTGGGGCTAAAATTTTACCACAATGTAGTAAACACATCAAATACCATCCAGTTAAAATTTCACATCAAAATAACCTTTTTAGGTCGGTCACACTGGTCGAGAAAATAATTTCTAGAAGAACTGCGCAGTCAATTTCACAAATTCACTAAAATTTCATCTTTTGTCCAAATAGGTTGAAATTTTCACACAACACAGAAGACACCGTAACTTTTACTCAGAAAAACGAATCGAACAAAAAGGAATTCATTTGGTCGGTCAAACACGCGTCGGAATCTACTGTGCGAATACTACAGATTTCAGGCTTCACAATTCCGAATTAGGGTTTACCATATATTCATCCCAACACATATATTCATGTTTCAGCAAGATCTCACAATTGCTGTGACATATTCACATAGCATTCAACATAAATCATTGAAAGGACCAGAGGTGCGTAGGTGTCGTTCAAGCAAGGATTTATCCTACTGGTCAGGATAGAGATCCTAACTAAGCCTAGACCCTGGTTTCAAAGATTCCTCAACCCACTCCTACTGATCATTATAGTGGTGATAAGGGTCGAATCCCACAGAGATGGTGCGTTTAAACTACCGCGGTGATATTTGGAAAGGTTGGTTAGCTACCACGCTTGGGTTGAGTCTCTACCTAGGAAAGAACTTAAAGGTGGTGTTTTACTGGGCAGACGGTATGAAAGACATCTGGAATGTAACTGTGTACGTGAAATTGGGAGACATTTTTGTAACAGAAAATATTTAGAAGGTACGGGTTTCTATTTTGGGCTAAACGGAATATTCAGGGTAGTGGAAGTTTGGTGACTAGGCTGACAGGGCTTAACTAAAAGTGAAGGACAAAAGCAAAAAGCATCTAAAAAGTAAGTGGTCCCCTCCAATTGAAATAGACACCATCTTCTTCAACAAACACATCCAATTCAGATAACAATTCCAGATTCAACACAAAAAACACAGATTATCAACTCGCGAACACAGATCTAAAACTACGAAATCAAATCTGAAATCAAACACTGGAATTGGACTTCTGCATACTGGTCAACGTGGAAAAATGATTCGGAAATTAAAACTAAGCTTTGCATGCAACGATCCACTTCCCAATCAAACAGTACCAGCTTATACTATCCTAGAGAAACTTGCTACGTAAAACAGAAATGAGAGATTCAACACTTAAAACACCAAGAAACTTTAGATCTAAGCTAACTAGGCAAGGAAGGAAAAGAAAACAACACAATAAACGAAACGGAAATCAACTTCATAGCATAAACACGTTCGGATCTTCAACAAGTACTTCAAAAGCAGAAAATATCCAAAAGCAACAAAGATCCAACGTAAGGAAAGCAAGGAAAATTAAACTGCGAAGGCAAATAAAAGTGTTTTTGCCACTCCGGGCGATGGAATCTCTAAGCTACGGTCTTGCTGGCTGGAACGGACGATGACTGGAACTCTGGGAACATCTGGGCGTCAGGTGATCATGGCTGCGGCGAGGCAAGAAGCGGGACACGGCTGAAAGACTGGTATTACCGAGAGAACTCTCTACCTAAAGATGGTGGTGAATGAGTGAATGTGGATTTTTTCTTTTTTCTCTCTCCTTCTTGGCTTCCTTTTATAGGGAGGCTTACCCTTGATTTTAGGGTAAATCCTCATTGCAAGTTGACTTCTTTGCCCTTAATTGTGGGTAATCCGTCCCAGCTATTCGTCTTCTCCATCTCAAGCCGTTTCAGCACGAATACTGATCAGTATGAGATCATGCTGGCGCCCTTTTTCACCTGAACATTCCGAAACTTCCCTACTGGCTAGAACACTTAACCTGCACACTTTGAGCAACTGTTTTGCAGATATAATCAATTTTGCACATCATATTGACCCGTAAAAAAGGCCTAGAATACGACTTATCAAACTGCTCACACTTACCACATGCTTGTCCTCAAGCGTGAAGAACAACCGAAAGACATAAGTCGAATTCTAGCCTGGTTACTCCCCTGACTGACTCTACCTAACCTAGACTCTAAACTATGATGCAAAAGAAACACTTAAACAAACACACAAAAAAACTGAAAACACAAAGAGCGGGCTATATTTTCAACCATCCCTCCCCTCTGGATCAGGTGCAATCCGGCCTTAGACAGCCTTGAACTTCTGCCACCCCCCTCTCTCTCTCAATTAGTATATCTGTTTGTCAAGATCGCCCACACTCTCGGCCCAACTGTAGGTTCACTCAGTCACTCATACCTCACTAGGAATGTTAGGACTGCATTATCTCATTATGCTCAACCACAGTTGCTTCGGACTTAGATCTCACGAGCAGCTCAGATAAGGCTGTGAAGTGGAAAAGGTAATGGCCAGTAAGGCGGGCACACAGACAACAAAATAGCAACTAGAAACAACAAACTAAACACCTAAACAAAAACCAACGAACACAAACACGAATAAAAACTCCTCACACTTAGGCCATACAATGGACTAAGTGTGAGTCAACATGCGTACGAAAAATAAAAACAAGAGAACACAGAAATCATGCTCTAAAGAAACAAACCCTATACTTCTCACACTTAGACTATTAAATAGACTAAGTGTTATGAATGGGGGTTTGCGAACAAACACAGATTATACCACCTAAACAAAAACCAAGACACACAAAAAAAAAATACGGAAAGCTAAAAAAAACTGAAAAATTAAAAAGAAAACTAACTGGTCAGGTGGGGTGGTGGTCACTTGTTCCTCCTGCTCCTTCGCGGGGCAGGTTGTGGTGCAGGTGGTTCTTCCGGTTGCTCCTCATCATTCTCGGACTGTTTTCCTTCAGGCTCGGCCGACTCCTCGGCATCTCCGTCCTCTTGTTTCTCCTCTTCTGTTTGGGGTCCTTGTGATCCGACTTCCTGGCCTCCGTGGCCGCTTGTACCAGCTTCTCGTACTAACTTTTCAGCAGCTAACTCCTTCAAGATTCCTTCCATCACAGTTGCCAAACGGTTCAACTCCGCCCTTGCTTTCCTATTTTCATCGGCCAACTCCGCCACTGCTTTTTCCAACCTCTCCTGCCTCTGCTCCTGCGCTGGTGTTCCCTGGGCTGCCGTCGCTCTCCCGGCTGGTATAGCTTCTTCTTCCATCGCGTAGAAACGTGGTATGCCCTGCCTCATGTAAACGGTGTTCGTTCGGACGAACAATGGTGTATCAAAGAGGCCAGGAGGGTCGACCATCGTCAAGGGGGATAAGTCCTCTTCCTCCAAGATAGCTATGTTGTTCCTGACAAAAACTTTCTATATATGGCAAAGGGAGAGGTTCCTCGCTGGGTGGGTGGCGATGAGGTGACACTGGTACGCGGTCCAGAAGCCCAGGTGCACTGTCCTCCCGCGCTTAGCACACCATAGGAGGTACAGTTCGGTCATTGAAGTTCAGACGGCGGAATTTGATTGCCCCAACAAATTAAAATCCAGGTAAAGCTGCACCAGATGCAAAATCGGGTTGTTGAAGTGGACAGAGCGGGAAATCGAGGACTGGAACTGCCCTGCGTCAGGGTGAGTAAGTTCCTCCCAGGCTTCCTGGGGCTCAAATTCGATGTGCCTCCGGGGAATTCCCCTCTCCCTACTTCTCCATTCTGGCCCTATGGCCTCTCCTAAACTACACATTCCCAATCTGACCGTCCACTCAATCAAGCTCATGCTTACCTCTCTTCCGAATACCCTAATGGTTATGGACTCTTCATCCAGATCCGTAGTGACCTTGAATCTAAAGGTAGTGAAAAACTCATTTGCCAGCCTTATAGGTATACTCGGATCCACATTCTCCAACAACCAATCAAAACCCAACGCACGCGAATGCATCAAGAGAGGCTCACGGGAATTCAATTCATCAAGTGCTGGGAAAAAGAGTACCTTCCCACTCTTAATCTGCTTGCTGCCGTCTTCCTTGTCATCAAACGCATCCTGAAGCTTTTTAGTGCTGAAGTGCTTCATGTCTTCTATTAGCTCGTCAGTGAGCTCCACCTTCCAACGCCGGTACTTCAATCTTTCCACGGGAGGATGCATCAACTCTCGATGGTTGTTTGGGAGCTGCTTCTCGCCATACTCCTCGTCCTCTACGGAGACGTCGCTTTCTGACCCCGATTCTTCACTTGCGGTATAATCACTGTCACTTGGCTCCTTTCGGCGCGGTGGGGCTCTCTGATCTGACTCTGTGATGGCGATGCCGGTGTTGACCGTGCGTTGCTTCTTACTGCTTGGTTTCTTCTTAACAGGGGCTTTCCCCTTCCTTTTCCTCTCCGTGCGGTATCTGTCCTCATCTCCGTCTTCATTTCTCCGGTCTCTCCTCTGTTGGTGTTGAAGGCTCCTTCTGGGCAGTAGACTGGGTCTCCAAGAGGATATGGGTACTGTCATCTCCTGACTCTGGGTGACCTACTGACTCCGATGCGAGGTCCAGACCCTCAGCCACCGTGTCAGTTTCTTCCCTCTGGTCACTTGGCGTGGGTGAGACCACCTCGGTTGCTGTCGAGGCATCTTTCAAGCTGGTAGCCGACAAGGATTCTTCCCCAGGTTTTGTAGGAGTAGCCCTGTGTTCTTCACTAGAGATTTCCAACGCACTTGCTGCCGTGTTTGCTCCTGCCTTGCTGGATGTCCATTTCCCTAGGCATCTTTGCGATACTCTCTTTGGCTTCAGCCGTTCTGCCTTTGGATCACGTTTCAACACCAATTTTCTTTTAACTGCTTTCGGTTTCAATACTGGTGGTACCACCTGCTCTGGTTCCGCTGGTTGTACCTCGGTATCCTTCTCCTCGATTTGTGTATCACTCTCCCCTGCTTCTGGCTGGGGAGTCACCGACTTCGGCTCTCCCTCTTCGGTCTGTTTCTCTTCCACCTTGTCTACTGGCTGGTGGGCTAGGCCTTCTAGGTCGTTCCTTATACCAGCTTCTTCACTCTCTCCTACTGCCTCCGATGCGAGGTCCAGACCCTCAGCCATCTTGGCAGTACCATCTTCCATCCTGGTTACCTCGTCCAAAAGCTCCTCAAACTCCTCATCAGTCATAAGGACTTTCTTTCTGGCCGTTTCGTTCAGATCTATCCCCTCCCTTTCCATTTCTTGGGGAACGAGTTCCGCTACCGGTGTTCTCTCCGATTCATCTTCTTCCTCCCTGCTCTTCTGCTCCTCGCTTGCTTTCCATTCGCCTTCCCTTAGGTCAGAGTCATAATAGGCAGAAAGAGGGTCAACATCCATTGGTTCGATTTGTTGGCGAGTCGGGGAGGGTTGTGAGGATTCTGATGATGCGGTCGCCAAGGGAGATTTCTTTTCTGGTGGGATTGTTGAGGAAGTTGGAATGAAAGTCGGTGGGTGCACTGTGGGTTGAACATTTGTTTCTGGGGTGGGTACTATCGGGGTTCCTCCGCTCATGCTTGATCCGCCTCCGATTTGGCTAAAACCTGCCAACACAGCCGCCCAATCTTTATTTGGGTCCTGCTGCCAGAGGAACTCCGCCAGTTCGTTCAAGGGAATCATCGCCGGAGCCTGAGGAATCGGCTCTTGTGGTTGCGGTTGTGGGTTTGGCGGCCGCTCTTCAGTCGGCGGTTGTATTTCTGGGGTTTCATCTCGGAGGTTTGTAGAGGGTCTCACCGAGGCTTGTTTGTTGGCCGCTTTCTTTAAATCAACTTGTTGGGGAACTGTGTCTGCGGGTAGAAGGTTTTTTGCAGCATCCCCCTCTTTTTCTAATTCACCATCTGAGAATTCCTCTGTACTGGCTGGTAGTTGAGCCCCTGCGGCTCCAATAAATTCTGATTTCTGACAAAAGTTCATAATTGTTTTTTCTATCTCTTCATCAGTCAACCCTTGGCTGCTGATCAGATCGCACCATGCAGCGGCTTCTACGTCAGCTTGCTCATACACATCTAAAGCTTGGAGTTTCTCCTGCAATAGTTCGGTCTCAAGAAATTCTTGGACTAAGGGGTCAATCACATCAACATAGCATAGATTTTCAGAATCGATGGGTTTCTTCATGGCATCATTTATATCGAAGGTAAACTTCTCCCCATGAAAATCAATGCAAATAGTCCCCTCAGCCATATCCACTATTGTCTTGGCCGTTCTCAGAAAAGGTCTTCCTAACAAGACTCCACTAGACTCCCTCGCTTCATGCTCACTCATTTTGATCACATAAAAATCAGCAGGGTATGTAAAATCATGCACTCTTACTAACACATTTTCTAAAACTCCCTCAGGACTTATGCACGACCTATCAGCCAGTTGGATCAACACCCTAGTATTTGACAGCCTCACTCCTTTCAACCGGTTATAGATAGACAATGGCATGACATTTATAGATGCCCCCAAATCACACATTGCATGTTCGACCTTCACATCTCCTACAGTTATGGGTAGGGTGAACATACCTAGGTCGGCTCTCTTGGGTGGTAACTTCTCTTGCACTATTGCTGACGCTATCCCTTCCACCATAATCTTGCCATCCTTCTGGGCTCTCCCGGCTATGAAGTCCTTTATGAATTTCCCGAGAGGGGGCAGCTTCACGGCTTGGAGGAATGGTATGGTGACATCCAACTTCCCAAAAATCGACAAGTAGTCAACCGGGTTCTCTTTCTTCCTCTTTGTAACAAATCGGAATGGGAATGGTTTCTCCCCTTTTTTCTCCTCTACTGGTCCCTCAGGAACCATCTTGGAGTCTTTCTTGGGTAGTTCCTGGGTCTGGGCCTCCATTCTGGGCTCTTCCTCTTGAGGAGGTTCCTTCCTGGTCAGTAGGGTGTCGGGTTCACCTCTTACACTTGGTGTATCATCCAAGAAGAATGGATCCTGCATCCGAGGCATAGGTCTCCCTAATTCTTCCGCTGAAATGGTATCGCCTCCTATCTTCGTTCCATTGGATCCTCCACTAGGTCGTTTCCGTTGAGGCGCGTCATAAGTAGTTCCTGACCTCAACGTAACCTTACTCACATTTGCCTTTTCGGGCATTTGGACTGTAGATGGGAGTTTCCCCGCATTTCCCTTCAAATCACCCACCGAACTGGCCAGTTGAGCTAACTGCCTATTCATCATATCCATGTTCGCCTTATGTTCCTTCTGGGCATTTTGCATCCCCTGCACGACCTCATTATGGGATTGCGATTCTCCTTTGATGCTCTGTTGTGACGCTAGCATTTCACCCATCATGTCCTCAACGGATCTCCTTGGCCTGTTCGAATTTTGGAAATGACTCGGCCCTTGGTGTTGATAGTTCTGGGAGTTTTGCTGGCCTTGATTAGGCGGGTATTGGTTATACTGGGCAGGAGGGGTGTACTGATCTTGAGGATATTGATTCTGGTGCTGGCCTTGGAATTGATTTTGGTTCTGATGGTGTTGGGGTCCTGGGTTCGGCTGATTTTGGAAATTTTGGAAGTTTCTCTGGTGGGGCGGCACATAGACAAGGTTCGGGTTCGGGTTTTGTGGGTTTTGGTTTTGGGATTGTTGGTTTCTTCCTGACCAGTTGGGCTGGTAGTCTGGGTTTGCTGGTCCACTGTTAGGGTTTTGGTTCGGATGAGGGTTATACTGGTTCTGACCTTGGTTCTGATTTTGGCTTCCGTCACCCCATCGGAAGTTTGGATGATCCCTCCATGGTGCATCCCGTTGTCTACCTTGAATCCAATGCCCACTAGAATTGAAGTACCCCGCAACATTAACTTGCTCCATATTCCCGAAGTCATTAGGCTGATCATAGTTCGGTCCTTGATTTCCCTGCTCTGCACCCTTGTAATTCCCAGCTGGGGGAGGTGGTGGAGTGCTATTCTCGATCGCACTCAGAAGTGACTTCTTCAGCTCATCCATTTTCAAATCCATTTTCTGCTCCAGCTTATTTTCCTGATCAGTAGACGAGGCAACAGCAGCCCGCTCTCGGTTGTATCCTTCCCTTGAATGGTCATACTCTTTCTTTGCATTCAGTAGCTTCCTTAGGACTCTCTTCGTTTCACTGACCCGTAATTGCGTGAAGCTTCCTCCTGACGATGAATTTGCCAGGTCCTTGGTTACCGCGTTCATACCTTCGTAGAAAGTATGATGTACTTCAATGTCCGCCATGCGATGGTTGGGACATGATTCCAAAAGACCCATGTATCTTGCCCAATAATCACTCAAGGGTTCATCATACCCTTGCTTCACATTAGTTATTTCCCTCTTCAGCGCGCTTGTCTTGGATGACGGAAAAAACTCGCCCAGGAATGCTGACTTGAAATCGGCCCAAGTCTCAATAGAGTTGGGGGGCAGGCGCATGAACCAGGTGTTAGCTTCCCCCTTGAGCACAAATGGCAAAGCCTTCAGCCTATAATCATCCTCAGTCGCTCCTGCTGGTCTCCTCTGCGCCCTACAAATTTTACAAAACTCATGAAGAAACTCATACGGCCTTTCATAGCTCTTCCCACAGTATGTAGGCAGGATCGCGATCACATGAGGCTTCACATCGCAGGCGGTTTGCCCTGGAGTAACGACTATGGCTTGCGGTGGCTCTCCTTCAGTATGTGCGTTCAGCGTCCCGATCTCCGGGTCTTCATCTCCCTGGTTGGCCATTTCCCTTGGGTTGCCTTCCAACAGTGGTTTCTCTTCTGGTATTGGTCCCTCTATGGTGCCCTTCTCTTCGTCACTACTCGTGCCTAGGTCAGACAAGGTGGTCGACAGGCCAGAACGAGTGGTTACGAGTATAGTTCCTCGCTTGAGTATTTTCGGCCTCCACTGATCAGGAGACGAGCTACTGCTCATAAACTGAAATGAAAAGAAAAAGGAAAATTATACACAATATATACACCAAAGTATCACACACAATAGCAACTCAAAAATGCCATCCATCCCCGGCAACGACGCCATTTGAAAGGACCAGAGGTGTGTAGGTGTCGTTCAAGCAAGGATTTATCCTACTGGTCAGGATAGAGATCCTAACTAAGCCTAGACCCTGGTTTCAAAGATTCCTCAACCTACTCCTACTGATCAGTATAGTGGTGATAATGGTCGAATCCCACAGAGATGGTGCGTTTAAACTACCGCGGTGATATTTGGAAAGGTTGGTTAGCTACCACGCTTGGGTTGAGTCTCTACCTAGGCAAGAACTTAAAGGTGGTGTTTTACTGGTCAGACGGTATGAAAGACATCTGGAATGTAACTGTGTACGTGAAATGGGGAGACATTTTTGTAACAGAAAATATTTAGAACGTACGGGTTTCTATTTTGGGCTAAACAGAATATTCAGAGGGTAGTGGAAGTTTGGTGACTAGGCTGACAGGGCTTAACTAAAAGTGAAGGACAAAAGCAAAAAGCATCTAAAAAGTAAGTGGTCCCCTCCAATTGAAATAGACACCATCTTCTTCAACAAACACATCCAAAATTCAGATAACAATTCCAGATTCAACACGGAAAACACAGATTATCAACTCGCGAACACAGATCTAAAACTACGAAATCAAATCTGAAATCAAACACTGGAATTGGACTTCTGCATACTGGTCAACATGGAAAAACGATTCGGAAATTAAAACTAAGCTTTGCATGCAACGATCCACTTCCCAATCAAACAGTACCAGCTTATACTATCCTAGAGAAACTTGCTACGTAAAACAGAAATGAGAGATTCAACACTTAAAACACCAAGAAACTTTAGATCTAAGCTAACTAGGCAAGGAAGGAAAAGAAAACAACACAATAAACGAAACGGAAATCAACTTCATAGCATAAACACGTTCGGATCTTCAACAAGTACTTCAAAAGTAGAAAATATCCAAAAGCAACAAAGATCCAACGTAAGGAAAGCAAGGAAAATTAAACTGCGAAGGCAAATAAAAGTGTTTTTGCCACTCCGGGCGATGGAATCTCTAAGCTACGGTCTTGCTGGCTGGAACGGACGATGACTGGAACTCTGGGAACATCTGGGCGTCAGGTGATCATGGCTGCGGCGAGGCAAGAAGCGGGACACGGCTGAAAGACTGGTATTACCGAGGGAACTCTCTACCTAAAGATGGTGGTGAATGAGTGAATGTGGATTTTTTCTTTTTTCTCTCTCCTTCTTGGCTTCCTTTTATAGGGAGGCTTACCCTTGATTTTAGGGTATATCCTCATTGCAAGTTGACTTCTTTGCCCTTAATTGTGGGTAATCCGTCCTAGCTATCCGTCTTCTCCATCTCAAGCCGTTTCAGCACGAATACTGATCAGTATGAGATCATGCTGGCGCCCTTTTTCACCTGAACATTCCGAAACTTCCCTACTGGCTAGAACACTTAACCTGCACACTTTGAGCAACTGTTTTGCAGATATAATCAATTTTGCACATCATACCGACCCGTAACAAAGGCCTAGAATACGACTTATCAATCATCCACAAGATAAATCATATACAACCATAACGCATAAACATATCTTTTCTCATGAAATCATCAATCCCACCCGATTAATTTCTTAGACCTACGATCCTACACTCATTATGCATGAGGGAATCAAAATCAATTTTTGAATGGAGAGGATGAGGAAAAGAAGTTCAATTATACCTTTCTTGATTGAAACGGTCGGTAGAAACAAAGTATGAATCTTGATTCTTCAACAAATTCTTCGCAAAAACGAAGAGGTTTTGAGTGGAATAGAAGAACAAGTGGAAGATGAGTGGAGGGGAGAAAGTGGCGTGTGGGATGTGAGGGGGGGGCATGTAGTTGTAGGTTTAGGGTTTTCTCCCCCTCATATGTAAAGAGTTGAAATAAAATCCTAATTAATTACATGAAGAATAACGTGATTAACGTGATTCTTGGGGAGGAATAAGGGGGATTTCGAAAATTATAGGCTATTTAATTAGCCTATGATTTAATTTGGTATTTCACGGAGTAGAATAAAATAATACGGAGTAGAAAAATTAATAATAATCCTCCCAAGATATAGGAAAATAGGCGTGTATTAAGTTCCTCCCACAAGGAATAAATTTAAAATCTTTAATTGAATAAGGTAACACAAGATTTGCTAGAATATTTCAATTCACTCATGGAAAGAAATAGATAAGGGATAAAAATAAATAATTTCCTCCTCCCATAATTAGGAAAATTTCGAAATCTCCCTTGGAATAAGCATAGGGATCGATTTTTCTCATGAAGAAATAAGGTAATTGGACTTTGGATTTAATTTGGATAATTATCCCAAATAAATAATTAAATCCAAGAAAATAGAATTCCTCTCCAATATTTAATAGTGGTCGAAGATTCTAAATAAAATGGCCAAGATAATTATTGATGATCCTATTTAATCTCACTCACCCTTAGAAAATAAAAATTCACCGCAATATATTTCACCCCGCATCAAATATTCAAATAGCCATGTCATCAATTCAATGAAGTTGACTCCGTCAATCCAAAATCATAACTACGAACCAAAATTAGGTCACCAAAGAAATCACATAACAATTCGTCATTTAATTCACGATATTAAAAGAAATAAATGCAATCGTCTTAGGGTTCGAAAATTAGGGTTCAAAAAGTGGGGCGTTACATCCTACCACTCTTAAAAGAAATTTCATCCCGAAATTTGGTACCTTTATGGGAAGAGTTCTGGGTACGATTTCATTATCTTGTCCTCAATCTCCCACATGGCTTCTTCGTGCCCGTGGTTTCTCCAAAGTACTTTCACGTAAGCAACCGGTTTATTTCTCACGCTCTGGACCTTTCGGTCTAAAGTCATCTGGGGTCTCTCCTCGTAGCTCAAGTCCGAGTTCAAAGCGACTTCTTTGTAGTGAATCACGTGCTTTGGGTCAAACACGTATTTCCGCAATTGCGACACATGAAAGACGTTGTGCACGTTTCCAAGGCTTGGGGGTAGCGCCAAACGGTATGCAACAGGACCCACTCCTTCAAGGATTTCATAAGGCCCAATAAATCGCGGTTTTAATTTTCCCTTGACACCAAAACGCGTTATCCCCTTTGACGGGGATACTTTGAGGAAAACCTTGTCGCCAGTTTGAAATTGTAAGTCGGTTCGTCGTGCATCCGCGTATGACTTATGTCTGTCTTGAGCTTCTTTTATCCTTTCACGAATTTGTCGGACAATTCCGACCATTTCTTCAACTGCATCGGGTCCAAGTACTCTTCTCTCACCAACTTCGTCCCAGTAGAGCGGGAATCTACGCTTTCTCCCATACAAGGCTTCATATGGCGCCATGTTTATCGTTGCCTGGAAACTGTTGTTGTAGGTGAATTCAATCAGTGGTAGTGCGGACTCCCAACTTCCTCCTCGGTCTAACACCACAGCTCTCAACATATCTTCGAGGGTTTGGATCGTTCTTTCGGATTGCCCGTCTGTCTGCGGGTGAAATGCTGTGCTAAAATTCAATCGAGTTCCTAGCCCACGTTGTAGGCTGATCCAAAACCTTGAGGTGAACTTTGGGTCACGGTCAGACATGATCGTCACTGGGACTCCATGCAGTCGCACTATTTCCTTTATATAAATTTGAGCTAGCTTGTTTGATCCATAGGTTATGGAAATCGGTATGAAGTGTGCACTCTTGGTGAGTCGGTCTATAATTACCCATATGGCGGTATTCCCTTTTTTGCGTCTTGGGCAATGTTGTCACAAAATCCATGGCGATGTGCTCCCATTTCCACTCGGGAACTTCTAGTGGTTGCAACTTTCCGTACGGTCGTTGATGTAGAGCCTTCACCTGTTGGCAGGCTAAGCAGCGCGCTACAAATGCCGCTATATCCCTCTTCATACCATTCCACCAAAAGGACTTCTTCAAGTCTTGATACATTTTCGTACTTCCTGGGTGGGCGGTGTAAGGAGTCTCATGTGCTTCATTCATAACTTCGTTTTTGAGCTCCTCGTTGTCCGGCATGCATAGTCTTCCTTTGAAAGTAAGCGCATTGTCACCTAATTCACTAAAATTCCCAGGTTCGCCGGTTCGTACTTCTACACGAATTTCTTTCAATTTCGCATCCATCCGTTGTGCTTCAATAATTTTTGACCTTAGATCAGGTTCAATGACTAAAGTGGTGATTCGCGCTTCCACTGTTTCAGGTGCTCTCACCACTTCCAAACGCATCTTACTAAACTCGCGAATCAGGCTTCCTTCTTTGGTGAGAAAAGTAGCCAGTTGGGAATGGTCCTTCCGGCTCAAAGCATCTGCCACGATATTTGCTTTTGCCGGGGTGGTAATTGATGCCACAATCGTAGTTTTTCACCAACTCGAGTCATCTTCGTTGCCGCATGTTCAAATCTTTCTGCTCGAAGAAATACTTTAGGCTTTTGTGGTCCGTAAAGATCTCGCATCGAACTCCGTAGAGATGATGTCTCCATATCTTTAAAGCGTGTACTACCGCTGCTAAACTCCAAGTCGTGGGTTGGATAGTTCAACTCTTGTGGCCTCAATTATCGGGATGAGTAAGCAATCACCTTGTTGCTTTGCATCAACACGCATCCAAATCCCACCTTCGAAGCGTCCGTGTATACCACGTAGTTCACTTCAGGCTCTGGTACAGCTAGAATCGGTGCACTAGTTAGCTTTTCCTTCAAGAGTTGAAAACTTGCCTCACACTCGGGGGTCCAATTGACTTTCACCCCCTTCTTGAGTTGTTGTGTCATGGGTCTCGCTATCTTGGAGAATCCCTCTATAAACCTTCGGTAGTATCCTGCCAAGCCTAGGAAACTCCAAATCTCGTTTGGTGTTGAAGGTGCTTTCCACTGCTGTACCGCCTCAACCTTAGCGGGATCCACTCGAATTCCTTCTGCCGACACGATGTGACCAAGGAAATTTACTTCCTTAAGCCAAAACTCACACTTGCTGAATTTGGCGTACAGTTTCTCACTCCTCAACGTTTCCAAAGTGATTCGCAGATGTTCCTCGTTCTATTTCTCATTCTTCGAATAAAAAAGTACATCATCTATAAATACCAAAACGAACTTATCCAAGTACGGATGAAACACTCGATTCATTAAATCCATGAATACCGCATGGGCATTAGTCAATCCAAACAGCATTACCACAAACTCATAGTGACCATACCTCGTGCGAAAAGCAGTCTTCGGTATATCCTCTCTTCGGACTCTCAACTGATGGTATCCAGACCTTAAGTCCATCTTTGAGAACACATCGACTCCTCGAAGTTGATCGAATAGGTCATCTATCCTCGGCAGTGGATATCTGTTCTTGAGAGTCATCTCGTTCAGCTCTCTATAATCGATACACATTCTCATCGATCCATCCTTCTTTTTCACAAAAAGCACAGGAGCGCCCCACGGTGAGACACTGGGTATAATGAAACCCAGGTCCATAAGTTCTTGAAGTTGTATCTTGAGTTCCTCTAACTCCTTAGGTGCTATTCGGTATGGTGCCTTGGACACAGGCGCCGACCCTGGCGCTAGGTCGATTGTGAACTCCAAATGTCGATCTGGCGGTGGTCCAGGCAAAGCTTCAGGGAAGACGTCGGGAAATTCTCATATCACAGCGACATCCTCCACCTCCCTTTCTTCCTTCTCATCCCCTGTAGATAGACCAGATAGGCAGGACGCCCTTTTCTCAACATCGTAGTGGCTTGGAGTGCAGAGATGATAGACGTTCGCCGGTTCATCGAGATTCCGTAGTATATGGTGGGTTTCTTTCCCGGAGCCTGTAGAGATATTTGTCTCTCCTTACAACGAATCGTCGCAAAATTAACGGTCAACCAATCCATTCCTAAAATTACGTCGATGTCTCCTATCGCCATAACTTGCAGATCGTGAGCGACTAGCTTAAGGTCTCCAATAGAAATTTCTACGTTCGGGCAAGTTTGAGAGATTTCTATTGTCCCACCCACTGGTGAAGACACTACCATCTTATGTTCAGATTCGTTAATAGGCAAGTTCAAAGTATCCACACATAAATCAGATATGAATGAATGCGATGCGCCCGTATCAAACAACACAACGACATGAGTGTCGAGAATTTTGCCCATACCTGCCAGGTTTCCATTTTGGTGACTCCCTTGTTTAGTCTTGGGTTGTTTCTGACTCAAGGCATATGCTCTAGCCCGGGGAAGAAGTCTTGGGCGATAAGGTTGTTGTTGTTGCGGAGGTTGATCGCGATTTCCCCTTGATTCCATTTGCTGTACCCTTGGCTGCTGGCGGGGTCCTTGAGTGTTTTGCCTCGACCCCATTGCCACCTTCTTGCTCAGACACTTTCTAGAGAAGTAGCCGTTTCCCCCGCAGTTAAAGCACTTAGTGGTGTTCTGAACTCTATACTCTCCAAAATGGTGCTTGGAGCAGACATTGCATTGGGGTGGCTTGGGTCGGAAATCGCCTCTCTTGTTAGATGAGTTTTGCCCTCCCCCATACGGTGGTCGGTTCTGGGTGGGCTGGTACCTCCTGTTGTCGTACGGGGTCCTATTCCCCTCCCACTTCCTCTTCTCTCGAGAGTGGTATGGTGGAGGTAGTGCCAAAGTAGTGTCTTCCTTCATCCTCTCCTTGGACATAGCTGCCTCAATATCTAGCGCAAGGGCTAATGCTTCCGCATAGGGGAGTCTCCCATGATTAGCCAACGACATCCTTATCTCATGCCTTAGTCCCTCACGGAACTTTTCAGCCAGCTTTTCATCAGTATCGACTTGATTAGGTGCGTACCGGGTCATGCTGTTAGGCGCGCGGTCGTATTCGGTCACTGTCATGCGCCCTTGGGTCAAATTGAAGAATTCCGACGCCTTTGCCTTCCGATAGCTCTTTGGTACGTACTTGTTATACATTTCGGTCTTGAAGCCTTCCCCAGTCATCCCCACTGCTTGATCTCGGGGCATTGTCTTCATCCTGGTGTCCCACCAGAAGTCAGCAGCCTCGGTTAGTTGGTAGGTCACACAACTCAACCGTTCTTTATCATTGCACCCTAGGATTGAGAAGATGCGCTCCAATGTGCGTATCCATGATTCGGCCTTGGCCGATTCTCCCATTCCATCAAAGACGGGAGGTTTTTGCTCTAGGAACAGCTTCACAATTTCACGGTCAACTGGCGGTGGAGGTGGTGGTGGTGGAGGTATGGGTTGTGTCACACTTTCCTCCATCGTCTGAGGGGTAGGTTCAGGGTTCCAACGTCTTATGTTACGTCTTGGCGGCATTCTGATTCATTATCACATGAGTTATTATCGCATTTATTCAAAATCTGAGATTAGTCATGTGATATAGTTGAAAAGTGGGAAATCAAGGGACGATTGTATCATAGAATAATGAAGGGCTTCTGCAAGACATGGTATCAAATACAACTGCACAAAATGATAGCAAGAGAGCAATTGCAAAATAACATAGCAAGAGGCAATTGTACTGTAAGATAGCAACATGACGATTGCTCAACAGGATAGTAAAAGGTAATTGTTCAATAGTGTAGTAGAAGACAATTGGTACAATAGTAGGACAAATCACAAGTATTCAGATGAATGGTAAGAGACAACTGCAAGGTAATATGGCAGAATACAATTGTACAATAAGATAACAAAAGACAATTGCTTAATGGAATAACAAGGAAAATTTTATGGCGAAAGGCAACCGTACGATCGAATAGTCAAAAGATGGTTGCGCCATAGTACGTCAAAGGTAATTGTGCACTAGAATAGAATAGGATATTTACGATATAGTATAGCAAAAGGGTAATTGTGCCATAGGCTAGCAAAAGATAATCACAATATGATAATAAAGGATGGTGCCAAATCATTGCACAATAGGATAGCAAAAGACAAGAATTTCCATAAAAATATCAAAATGTTGCCTCTAAGAGGTCTTAGTATCCATCACGAAGAAGGCAAAAAGAGTGAAACAGCGTGGAAAGATAATGGTAAGGTCGTGCAAAAACAATAAAGTATCAAAACATGGGGGAAAGTGCAACAAGATATCCCAGACTTATCATTTCTAAATGTCTCCAACCTCATCCTCCTTCTCCTCGGTCTCTCCAACACTTTCTCCATCTGGGTCCTCCCCCTCCTCGTCTGACTCCTCTTCCACACTTTCCTCCTCGGCACCTACGGGTGGTGGGATCATCCCGAGCATCCTATCGACTTCTCGGTCTATTCTTAGAGGGGCCGAGGTACGCATCCCGAGTCTCATTCTCTTAGGAGCACGGGAGACATGCGACTCCTTGTCGTAGCGATACTTCCGCATGCGGGCTTGACCCGACGGATAGATATGTGGAGGTGGATCGCTTGGCGGTCCATCGGCTGCAGCTGTTATGGCCGGAAGTAGCACCTTTATAAGGCCGACCAGGTCCCCCCCGCGGTGTGTATTCGGGCGGGCTATACCATGTGAATGACTCAGACGCCTGGGCGACCCACTCGCTCCAAAGAGATGGGAGAGTGTGGATGAGCTTTTTGATTCCCGCGTGATGGGTAGCTCCCCCATACGCGTAGGCGTTCACCCATTTATTGTAAAACTCGGTAACGTAGGACATAAGAAAGAGCTCCCCATCCCACTCGTATTCTAGGTAGCACTCAACCGGGTGGTTTCTGTTGCTGGCGTAACGATTACGCATTGGAGCATAATACCGTTGGACCATCTAAAAGAAAAGAAAAAGAAAACTCAGCATCATTCAAAGGGTAGAAGGAAACAATGGGGTTTAAGTTTTAAAAAATGCTGAGAATACGGTGCACATGAGGATGTCTATATATCAAAAGGTGTACATCGAGCCAAGAATTTATATTCCAAGATTATTAGTTCGTGCGTTTTTTTTTCGGTTTTGTCGATTCGTAGAATGCCGACTTCCCCATGGGCTGCTCGCCCCGCATTAGGCAGTTCGCACCCCCACGTTCGTGCTTACCATAAAGTTTTACATTCATCACAAAATTTGTAAATATGAAAGGTTGCAAGGGAAAAGCGTTTCTAATATGAGTTGTTTCATAGTATAGACGAATAATAGTAATTACACTTCGCGTTTCACCATCTCACACATGATTTACAACTAGGTATGGCAGCAGGCTCAAGTTCAGGCTCATAAATATTGCCTCATATGCAGTCGAATAATCGCAATCATATGAAACTTCATTCATCCAACTAATATAGGTTTAACACATATTTGTTGATTTTCTCTATCGAGTAAAATATAAGTTCATTTGCATAACGTTATTCATCATTTTTTGACAGAGACTTAAAAACAATTTCATATCCGTGCATATTCATTATTTCATACTCCAAGCAAAATTTCCAAAATGTCATATTAGCTTCGATTCTCGTTGAAAATTCCAAACTTCTGTATTTCAATCCAAAACTCACACAAATATTTTTACCTCTTTCTTCGTGGTTGGGTGGAGACGAGTCGTGGTGTTGATCATTCGACGATTATCAATTTATCAATTTACACATGAAAAGACTTTGACTCAACAAGACTCTTGGGTCCAGAGCGGAAAGAACTGAGACTCTGATACCAAACTGTCACGACCGCCCTTCTAAGGTATAATAAATGCGGCGATCGCGACTTAAACGGACTTAAATGCAACAAGGAAAAATAGGCTAGGGTTTCATCAAAGAGGTTTGACCAAAGTATTTAATGAACAATTAAGTATAAGAAAAGGGGACGCCTTAACAATGAAATCCAATTAAGAAGGACTATCATACTTTAGGTCAAAAAGGCATTGCTTAAAATAATTCAAAACGTAACGTGCTTCAATATTCAAAATGAGAATCCAAAAATATCAGTATCAACTTAACGACAAAACACTCACGTTTTAGCGGAAGCATCCAAGAGAAGAGTGAAGTCATGTATGAAGACACGGCGACACTCGGAGTTTCAAGACAATAGCATTTTTTAATTGATTTGCTCAACACCACCAACCGCTCATCCCCGCTCAACCTGCACATAGGGAAAACACATGCAGGGCTGAGTACTATAAAGATACTCAGTGGGCTCTTGCCGAAAACATTTTCAATAAAAGTATTATTTATCATGCCATACATAAGTAACCATCGGGGTTTCGCTTTAGAAAGGCCCGAGACACTCAAAATCATTTCTCATAGTAAAAGTTGACTGATCAGTCTTTTTTTCATAGACGTTAGCCATATCTGCTCATACATGACAAGGAATGCGGCCACAAACCAGGTCACTAGACCGGCCAGCCCGTATGCTAGCACACGGTCTACCATAGGTGTACACTAGTCCAAGTAGGGTTTACGGCCCTACGAGGACCCGAATTCGATTTAAATAATAATGGCATAAAGCCATATCAGACAGGCACGTTAAAATCAAACATGGCATGATAAACACAGTTTCATATCCCATCGATAAAACATTTAGGACATCGTCCTTATTTAAAAGAAAGCCTACCTCGACTGCTTAGATTTCAAGTATCTCCTTTCCCTTGCTGTCACGCTGAGAGCGCGAGTTATCACCTTTGAATTATGAGTATCACAATCAGTCCCAAATACCGACTCAAAATCATGCATGTCCCCAACTTTCCCCTTTTCCCATCGATTCGTTTTGTCAACATGAGGAAACACACCATAGCATGTATCAATGCAAAACACATCACTACATCATCGAATTGGTTTCTTAACACATATGCATCATGTATATCATTCAAAACTTAATCGTCAAGATCATTTGATCGTGGTAGGAATCTGGCAGCACATCGCAAGCGTTTTGTAAAAATCGTTAAGAATTTCATCCGACTTCCGTTGGGGATAAAATTTTACCACAATGCAGTAAACACATCAAATACTATCCAGTTAAATTTCACATCAAAATAACCTTTTTAGGTCGGTCAAATAAAAACGAAACCCACTGGTCGAGAAAATAATTTCTGGCAGAACTGCGCAGTCAATTTTACAAATTCACTAAAATTTCATCTTTTTGTCCAAATAGGTTGAAATTTTCACACAACACAGAAGACACCTTAACGTTTACTCAGAAAAAAGAATCGAACAAAAAGAAGTTTGTTTGGTCGGCCAAACACGCGTCGGAATCTACTATCCGAACACTACAGATTTCAAGCTTCACAATTCCGAATTAAGGTTTACCAAATATTCATCCCAACACATATATTCATGCTTCAGCAAGATCTCACAATTTTGTTCTCACATATTCACATAGCATTCAACATAAATCATCCACAAGATAAATCATATACAACCATAATGCATAAACATATCTTTTCTCATGAAATCATCAATCCCACCCGATTAATTTCTTAGACCTACGATCCTACACTCATTATGCATGAGGGAATCAAAATCAATTTTTGAATGGAGGGGATGAGGAAAAGAAGTTCAATTGTACCTTTCTTTATTGAAACGATCGGAAGAAACAAAGTATGAATCTTGATTCAATTCTTGGCAAAAATGAAGAGGTCTTGAGTGGAATAGAAAAACAAGTGGAGGAGGAGTGGAGAGGAGAAAGTGGCGTGTGGGATGTGAGGGGGGGGGGGGGGGGGAGAGGGGGGGGGGGGGCGTATAGTTGTAGGTTTAGGGTTTTCTCCCCCTCATATGTAAAGAGTTGAAATAAAATCCCAATTAATTACATGAATATTTGGAGGAGGTTTGATGGGGGAATTAACGTGATTCTTGGGGAGGAATAAGGGGGATTTCGAAAATTATAGGCTATTTAATTAGCCTATGATTTAATTTGGTATTTCACGGAGTAGAATAAAATAATACGGAGCAGAAAAATTAATAATAATCCTCCCAAGATATAGGGAAATAGGCGTGTATTAAGTTCCTCCCACAAGGAATAAATTTCAAATCTTTAATTGAATAAGGTAAGACAAGATTTGCTAGAATATTTTAATTCACTCATGGAAAGAAATAGATAAGGGATAAAAATAAATAATTTCCTCCTCCCATAGTTAGGAAAATTTCGAAATCTCCCTTGGAATAAGCATAGGGATCGATTTTTCTCATGAAGAAATAAGGTAATTGGACTTTGGATTTAATTTGGATAATTATCCCAAACAAATAATTAAATCCAAGATAATAGAATTCCTATCCAATATTTAATAGTGGTCGAAGATTCTAAATAAAATGGCCAAGATAATTATTGATGATCCTATTTAATCTCACTCACCCTTAGAAAAAAAAAATTCACTGCAATATATTTCACCCCGCATCAAATATTCAAATAGCCATGTAATCAATTCAATTGACTCCGTCAACCCAAAATCATAACTACGAACCAAAATTAGGTCATCAAAGAAATCACATAACGATTCGTCATTTAATTCACGACATTAAAAGAAATAAATGCAATCGTCTTAGGGTTCGAAAATTAGGATTCAAAAAGTGGGGCGTTACAGCTGTCTCCAATGTGGAGGTATTCGTCGAACACATCCGCCGTTTGTCTAGTCGCAATCTGACGGATTGCTGCAGTACATTTCTGCAGCGTCGTGTGGCTGGGACGACCGACGACATCGAACCTTTCTTGGAAGAACTCTTCCCGGGCCGCCAATGTATTTGCGATGTGGAGAAATAGCGGTCGCCGCATGCGGAAACGGCGACGGAAGTAGGTATCTCCCCACACCAAGTTATCGCAGAAGTAGTCGCGGACTAACCTTGCGGCAGCTTCCTCCCGGTTACGATGGATGTAAGTCCGAGAGCGTCTTTGGGGCGGCGCGGCTTCCTCCGCCTCCCGATGTCGATCTTCTTCAAGTGAATCTTCCATTATTCGACGCATTTGCTCATATGGATCCATGAGATCGATTAAATTTGGGGGAAGAATAAAGTAGAGATGATTTGAGATGAAAATTGGAGAGGAAATGGAGATGATTTGTGAAGAATAGATTTGTAATTGTGTGGGAAATGATGATGAATTAGGAGTATTTATAGAGTAAAAAAAATGGAAATGGCTATAAAAACGGTAACATTAGCGTTTGGCAATTTTTTAATTTTTATTTTAATTCAATTTTTTTAAAAAAAATGATTTATTGTGTCAGCGTGACGAATCCCACTCGCAGGCCGGCGAGTGGGCATCACGCATGGCCTGGGAGCGCGCCACTTCGCCGGAGCGCGTGGCGAGCCGTCCCATGCCGCGCTAGGAGGGACGGAACACGTGACGTGCTGGGGAAGGGTTGGTGACGAGCCGGGACGCTGCAACGCGTCCCGCGCTTGTCTCGTCCCTCCGTAACGTGACTCGGGACACCCGCGTGACGCGTTGCGGGTGGTCTTAGAGCATCAATAACCCCAACCAGGTTTCAGGCTCCAAGTCCCCTCCACATCATCATTCATCTATAGTTGCGGCCCAGACCCCAACTGCTCTAACACTGCGGGCCACAACCCGGGCCGAAACTAATAAATGACACTATTCACAACTTCAACATATTTGACTTGTAAATGCAATTCGTTGAACAATTCAAACCGGGAAAATAAATTGTTCTTTCGAAAAAAGAAATTACAAATCCTAGAAAAAAATTACAAATGCAAAAAAACTAAAAATTATAACATAAAAAATGCAAAAAATACAAAAAAACTAAAAATTATAAAATAAAAAATGTAAAAAAATGCAAAAAAATAAAAAATTAGCAAATTGGATCCTCCAACCCTCTTCTTCATCTTCCTCCCTCTTCTTCTTCTTCCAAATGCAAAAAAAAATCAGAAAATTGGGCTCCATCACCCGTCTCCCTCTCCCTCTTCTTTCTCTTCTTCCTCTTCCTCCCTCTTCTTCCTCTGCCAATTTTTGGCAAAAATAGCAGCTCCGTCAAGTCCCGTCTCCGATTAACGCAGGGCTGGGCCGGACCCCGTGACTGTCACCAGGCCGCAAACGCGGCCCCGGGACCGGCCGAGGCCGCAAGTCGCCCCCCCTCTTACGTGCAGGACGGGCCGGCCCGACGCGTTAACGATGCCCTTAGGACCTTCTACGTAGGGGAAATTATCATGTTTTGTGAAGTGGATGAGAGCGAAGTAGAAGAGTAAAAAAAAGATAACAATTGGAAAAAAATGCAATGGCACTAATTTAGGTATGGGAATAAAAATAGAAAACCAAACTAGTAGTATTGTAAATCTCATAAATGATAAATTCTTTTTGACTAATTTAAGAAAATTATATTTAAAGAGTTATGTGAAAAGATAATAAACTAGAAAATAAAGTAAATGGAGGAGTGAATAGATAATAAAGTAAAATAGAGTAATGTTTTTTAATATAGAAGTAACATTATCTCAACATCTCTTTCATACTTTAAGATCTTTTTATTTACCAACAATATTACATTATATAAAATACAAAATATTTCATATTAATGGGACGGAGTGAATATTATTTTACTAAAAGATAAAATTGTTCACTTTATCTTGAATGTCCCAAAAAGAAATATGGATGGCTTATGATGGGACGGATAGATGTTAATTAGAGCATCTCCAGTGGGCGGATGTCCCACTCGGACATCCACTAGGACATCCCAAAAACACCTCCTGCCACGTCACTAGGACTTCCCATCCCACTGCCACGTCACTATGACATCCCCTGCACAATCCGCCCTTCCCATCGCCCTTCCCACTATGACTTCCCGCAATAAAAAAATCACAATAATGTAATTACGTAAAAACGGAATTATAATTTTGACACGGAATACAGGAAAGTAAAATACGGGCAAAAATACATAGTCATAAAACATAAAAAAAAACATAGTTAGAAAAAAAAACAAAATACATAGTCATTCAAAAAAAGAAAAATACATAGTCCAATATCCCCGGCTCACTCCGCGCTGTCCTCGTCGCCCGTGCCACCCCCGTCGCCCGTGCCACCCCCGTGGCCCGTGCCGGCCCCGTCGTCCCCGCCGCTAATCTCGGCGCCATCATCTCCAATGGGTGGCATCCCCAAATCGCGCCGACATCCATCGATGACATCCTTCAACATCCTCTTGTACACCGGATCGGTCGTGCTATGCCACCTATGCATGGTCCGGACCAAGCTATTCGTTAACTGCGCGCGGGCGAGTCGGTCGATATCTTCTGGGGGAGCAGGGGCCTCCGATTGGACCTCGAACGACCCGCTGCTGCTTCCCCTAGCCCTCCGCTGCGCAGCCTTTTGCCCAACCGGGCGACGACGGCGGCGAGAGTCTGATTGAGGTAGCGGGGACACTTCGTCGTCTTCTGGGAGCTCTGCGAACCAGCACTGCTGCTGTATTCACCAGAAGCGTTGATCTTCGTCCGCTTCGCCCAGCCCGATTCGACTCCCACAAAACTTTGGGGACTCCTTCACCACGAGAAAGGCCTCCCACTGATCGAATTGTTTGAACTTCAAGGCTCTGTCGGGGTACTGAGCAAAGGCACGGTTCCGAACATCCTCCTCGGACATACCGCTGCTTGCCTGGCGGAGATTGTTTTGGTAGAGGCCCGCAAATCGACTAAGCTTAGGCCTCAATCGATCCCACTATTTCCGGCACTGTTCGGGAACGCGACGCTTCGCCCCAGCCGGTTTGTGTGTGTGGTAGGCTTCAGCGATGCGATACCACAGTCTGTCAATATGTTGGTTGGCACCGACATAGGGATCCTCGACTACTGAAACCCAAGCTTTCGCAAGCGCGACATTTTCCCACGGGCTCCATACCGTCCTCTTTCCCGTCTCATCCTCATCCTCATCCTCCTCCTCCGCCACCGTTCGTGAGGAAGAGCCCGGGGCTTTCCCCTTGCCCTTGCCACGTCCCTTCCCCCTGCCTGGAGTCTCCCTGACCGGAGATTGCCCCAACTCCTCTAAAGAGAAAGTTTCCAAGCTGGTGAACTGAGTCTCCGGAACATAAGTGGAGGGGGTATCAGTAGACAGCATATCGATAACTGGCCGATAGACATCGTCCGCTTATGGGCCCCTGCCACCCCCTCCCCCCGGCATCATCCCCGCCATCATCCCACCCATCCCCATCATATTTGGGGTCATGCCCCCCATCACCATCCCCGACCCCGGCATCATCATATTTGGGGTCATGTCCCCCATCCCCATCCCCGCCATCATCCCCGGCATCATCATATTTGGGGTCATGCCCCCCATCCCCGCAACCCTGGGCATCATACCACCCATCTCACTCGTCCAATTGTACATATAAGGGGACATCATCCCACCCATTCCACCCATACCCGACATTGTCGGAACTGTTGTCGCATTTCCGCTAACGTTTCCCTCCAGGTCGATGGGAAACGCCGGAGTCTGCGACTCGCTCGTGGCAAGGGAGTTCCTATCGTTCTCCGTTAAGTAGAAATGAAATTTGTAGTAAAAGAAGAGAGAAACTTGTTAACACAAGTGGTGCGAATGAAATGAAGTTCAACGAGCCGTATATATAGAGTTTAAAAAAAATAATTACCGGACGTCCGACCCACTCCACAATGGCGGACGTCCGCCCGCCCGTCGCCCGCACGTCCGAGGACACTCGACGTCCTCACGGGACGTCCGTATCCGACCTTCGACGCCACAATGGCGGACGTCCTGGTCGCCCGTCGCGGACGTCCGCCATTGGAGATGCTCTTCAGCATTCGGTTAAGGGCATGAATTACAATTATTAGCCAATTTATTAAATAAAAACTGGAGTAATTTGAAATTTTTTTGATGGATTCTTATTTGTTGCTCCTTTTATTTTGTGACGTGAATCCACATGGCCAGCAGATTTGGATTTAAATATTAACACACGTGCATAAATATAGATAATATTTTATTTAGAATATACAGTAATTTTTTAGTACTTCACAGTTGAGATACCTTTGCATGAATTTCAAAAAGGGTAAATGTAAAATGCTTCATATTTTAATTCATATCATTAAGAATTGAAGATAGTAATAACAGTACCCAAAACAAAATTCCAAGTTACAGAATATGTATATTCCACTGTTTTCCTAAAATAACATGTATTTTTTTAATTGGACATTGGAATATAATGAGGGATGCAAGAAGAATAATGAAATCTCGTTGGGAATGAGGTAAATCCTGTAAATTTGTATTTCTAAAATTATTGTTTGGAGGGGAGGGGCAGTTCAGTAAATAGAGATGCGGGGTACGGAATAAAATATTTAATAATGGGGAGGGGTATAATCAACAGCAATGCAGCGTCAATGCGAGGGACAGAGTGCATGAAGTGCGGCTAAAGAGAGCCACGGGCCCACCTCCACGTGACACTTCTCTCCAGCGAGACACGGACACTTTTGTTTGTCTCTACGTGCCGACACTTGCTAAGTGGGCTTCAACAACTACATTGTCAACCTCTAGCCATTTTGGTATGTTTATCATTTCTAAAACTAAAAATTGTAATAGAGGTATTTTTTTTATCACGGAAATTAAAAAAATTATATTAGATGAGTTAAGTAAATGGAGAATAAAATAGAAAATAAAAAAGGTAGAGAAATGAAGAAAGAAAAAAGTAAGAAAAAATAAAGTATGTGTGAAAAAATGTGTTACTTTTACTAAAAGGGAAATGACTCTATTACTATGGAACGTATCAAAATGACAAATGACTCTATTACTATGGAACAGAGGGAGCAGTATTTTCTTTTTATTTTATATTTTTTTAATATTTTTTTCATCTACACCCTACGTTCCACAATAATTGTCACTCTTTTCCATTTCGGTCCGTCCCACAATAATTATCACACTTCATTTTTACCATAAATAGAAAGTAGGTCTCACATTTCACTAACACTTCACTCACATATTATTATAAAACTAATATAAAAAAGTGGGTATCATATTCCACTAATTTTTCCAACCAACTTTTCTTTATATTTCTTTAAACCCGTGGTCACAATAAGAGTGACAATTATTGTGTGAGGAGGGAGTATCTCATAGTACCTTCGTAGACATAAAATAAACTACTTTTATTATTTTGGACCGTCCATCAAAATTAAACAAATTTCTAAATATGGAAAGTTTTAAACATTTAAATACTACTCCCTCCGTCTCACTTTAGAAGTTACATTTGAGTTTAGCACGAGTTTTAAGAAATGTAAAGAAAAGTTGATGAAAAAAGATAGTGAAATGTGAGTCCTACTTTTATATATTAGTTTTATAATACAATGTGAGTGGAATGTGAGGTTTGTGATGCGTATTTTAGAGTATCCGATTCAATTCACACAAAATATCAAGTTCAATTAATTAACTGAACTTGATATTTCAGTGAGTAGTATTTCAAGTGTCGATCCACGTAGATGTGAAAGATTATTTAAAGCCTCCTAACTTAAAAATGTGAACATAAAGATTGGACTTTTGGTTTTCAAAGATGTTGACAAACTCAAAACAGAAGATTAACTATTGAAAGATTTCACAAACATGAAAAACATGCCACTTTAAATTGCTCATTAGACTTGTATTATTCTACACCCATACCAAGAATGCATAAATTGGGATTAACACATCAACCTAATCACATACATCGAACATGTACACGATGTATAGTTCATAATTAGTTGAACACATAATCTATGAACCAATTTTCAATGACTACAAACTCTTGCGGAAGCACGGGAGAAATATTCATGTACTATGATCTCCTATTTAATCCACTATCAAATTATCCTCTGAACAATTCAAATTCAATAGCACACCAATAATCAAACACTCCTCAACTATGTTAAAGAGACAATAAAGGAAATAACTAACACTATAATAATGGCCAAAAACATAGCGTATAAACATCAAACACATTGTTGGTGACAAAACACATGGATTTAAATGGTGAAGAACATCCATACAAGCCTAAATCACAACATGGAGCAACATCAAGAGTTTTAGCCTAAACACATGGTGAAATTTGCAATAAAAACCATAGACAACATGCTCTTGTTGAGTGGAATTGAGATTTGGAGTTGGTTCGTCGGAATGTTGGCCAGAATTTCTTCCTTCTCTTCTTCATCCTATATTTCTCTTTTTTCCCCTCTTTTTTCGTTTATGAGAATGTCTGACTCTCCCTCAAAACTCCCAAAAATGCCACTTAAAAATCATGAAAAACTGTTAATTTTCGGTTGGGCATAACTCCACTCGGGTCGAGTGGATTATGGAAATATTTCAACTCGGTAGAGTGGAATCTCTAAATTGACAGTTTTTGGTCACTTAGACTCACTCTGTCCGAGTGACTTCTCACCACATTTCCACTAGGTCGAGAGTGGAACTCTCTAACTTGACAGTTTTTGGTCACTTAGGCTCACTCTGTCCGAGTGACTTCTAGACACATTTCCACTCGGTCGAGTGGAACATTCTGACTTCTTCCAAAGTTCGTTTTTGACTCCGGACTTCATTCCAACTTCAATTTATGCACTCCATTCCACTCCTACACAAGAAAAACACACATTTGCAAGCATTAAATCATACTCCCACCGTCCCAAGTTACTTGAGTCGTATTCTATTTTAGGTTGTCCCAAGTTACTTGAGTCATTTCTTTTTTAGCTAAAAACAAAACATCTAATCTCACCTACTTTTTCTTTCTTTTACTGTACTCTCTCTTATTTATCTTACCTTTTTCTCTCATCTACTTTATTTAACTCACTAAATACAACTTTTTTAAATACCGTGCCGAAAAGAAACGCCTCAAGTAACGTGGGACGGAGGTAGTATTAACTATTCAAAACTATGGGAATACAGATAGCATATTTCATTCACATAAGCCTATTACCATTTATGGAATATTTCATCAAGGACTCTTAAAGTGGGACCCCAAAAATGGTAAACCGGAACTCCTAAAGTAGGACAGAGGGAGTACTAATAATGTGGACCCCATAATCACTAACACTACTTCTCTCTTACTTTACCAAATGCACATGAAAACCTGTGCCATACACAATTATCTCTAATTTTGGTGGACGAAGGTAGTATTTTACTTATTTTTTCTTTTTACTTTATGCACCTTTTCTCCTCTTCTTTCTTACTTTACATATTTCTCACTAAAACCCATGCCGTCCACAAACGGAACTATTTTTTTTGCACTAAGGGAGTATATATTTGTCCATCTCCACTTGTCTTTTGCTATGTCATCAATTTAATTTCCATCCTTAGCACCTGCAATGAGCCCCATTTGCCCTATAAATCTGTCCATCTCTATTTTTCATGTTAGCACAAATTTTTTTTGTTTATCAAATAAAGTAAATTAAAGGCAAAACCAATATACTTCAAATAAAAAAAGCTACAATGCAAAAAAATAAAATAAAAAAAAACCAAGAAAAAAAACAGTTGCTTGGACCCAACCCATATCGTTTCTTGACGTCGTTGAAGAAATTCTGCAAATCGATTTTCACTACCTCGTCCTCTCACATTGAAATTGTGATGGTGTCCGATATTTTTCTCTGCAACAACGCCCTTGTCAAAGTTGTGAGGGTCGGGTGTTTAGACTGAGGGCGATTCGGCTTGTGAACCGGTCGCCTCTGTCTTTCCCTTCTTCTTAGCCGCTTTAACGTCAATGGGAAGACTCTGTGTGTGCCAAAACTCTTACCCGATCACCTCCTCCGATGCTGTTTTATTTGCCGCTGAAGTTGAGCTTTGTCCTCTTTGGAGTATTGGCTCCAACCCCAATGAGCATGGCTTCTCAGTGCTTGAATGCGAGAAGTATACCCTTTTTGGAGTACGTCTTTATGACCATGTCGGGGATATTTTTTTGTTCTGGTCACAACCTACATCCTCATGGTGTTTTGGTAGTCGGAGTTAAATTTGCCAATTTCCGCTTTAATTCGTTCCTAGTGCTTGCGGAGCTATTCTTCATTGCAGATCTTTGCCCTAGCAGGCTTCAGTGCTTCGTATCTTCTACATGATCTGCCCCCAAACCTTTTCACCTTCTGGCTGTTGGAGAAGATCGGGTCCTCGGAGACGTCGACACAACACCTCGCTAGAGCCATCTAATCCTTGGGGATGTAGTTCGGCCTCTTCTTCTTCTTCCCATCTGGCGGGGGCTAAGACGTCTCGACCGCTTTGGCTTTCCCTCTCCCTTCCTCATTTTGCGCGCCGATGAGTGGGATCCAATACTTGTCATACGAAGCGATAGCTCATCGCGTACTCTAAGCAGTCTACGTGAATGCATGTGCATGTGATTCACCCAACTGATCAGGTAAGCTAGACTCGAATCGTTAGACTCTAAGTGCGGTGCACTACTACTACAAAAAGAAAACCTTAACCTACGGTTCAACTAAGAGAATCTAATACGATCATGGGAGCCGTGCATCAAACATTTCAGCCGCAGCGGAACTCCAAGGGTAATCGTCCTTTTTGAAATAACGTCCAAACGATCTTCAAAGGCCACCAGTGTGTTCATCTTTGAAAGAGGGCCGCGTTAGTATATTGCACGCCTCGATCAGAGTCCGGTGGAGAGAGTTATGACCAATTTACTAAAGCAGTGCAGAAGAGAGAGCAAGTCCAGAGAAAATGCGCGGGTGGGCGATTTTGAGGTTCAAAACGCTCGATTGGGCGTTATGCATGTTTTTGCACAATTGAGGCAGAAAGTTCGCCCGGTTGGGCAATTTCACTTGGACGAAACGCCCAACCGGACGTTTTTACCGCTTTAGTCGTTTTTCACTTATTTTGAGCCATTTTCTTGGGATTCCAACCCTAGCTATAAATACTATTTTGTAAGACTTTTATTGGGAGACTTTGATGAATGATATATTGAAGACTTCTTTGATAGCATCTCCCTTGTGATATTTTTATCCAAATTTCTACATGTAGGTTGCTTGGTTTATGTTCATTAGACTAGATCAAGTATAGGTATGCATTTGTGGTGGTGTAGTCATGAATGTGGAGCCAATCGAGTGTTTGCTTTGGGTGAAAGTAGCCTAGGGTTGCCCACATCTTCTTGTGGGAGGTCATAGGTTCCCAAAGAGGATTCCTCCCTCTTTACACCCTTCTTTCTTTTCTAACCTTTCCACCAAACTCCCTTTTTAGCCTAGTTTTTGTGGCTAGCTCAACCTATCATTTTTTTTATCTTAACTAAAAAAATTGGAGTCAAACACTATTTTGGGTATTTCTTGGGCAGATGGAAGGATTCCCTCACAAGAATCCTTATCATTTGGTATCTAGAGCCAGGTTGCTTAGTAAGTGTTTGATTATTTGTCTCTATGAAATTTCATTTTCCTTGTTTTCCTTGTTTTAGCTTTTGTTTGTTTATTGGAATATTGTTGTTGGATTGAGCTGAATTTTGGTGTGTATGAACCTTGATATATGAACTATTTACCTGCAAAACTTCAGCCCGGAATTCCATCACTCGAATGTCAAATTAACGTGTGAAGTTGTTGCCCTGTTTTGTGCCCTAGTTTGACAGAGTTGGGGAAAACTTAAAATCAAAGGTCATATCGAAAACTTGCTATATTGGGGATATTTTTACCTTTTTCTAAACCCTTTAATCTTGTTATTTACCAAGTTTCATCAATTTTGGGGTTGGGTAGCCATATCAAAAAAATTCTTAAAGATCAGCAAAGAGTTACATGAATTTTCAGCTCAACTAAGTTTGTTTGTTAGCTTCCTTAGGCATTGAACCTTACTTTCACATGCTTTATTGGCTTTACTTACTTGGTTCTATTGCATACGTGTATACATTGATTGATTTTTCTTTGCACTTGCATTTGAGAATTTGGATCGAGAGTGAGTGATTATATTCTAAACCTACCGAGTGACATTGGTGAGTGACTTGGGGGTAGGATATAACCATTGGGGTGAGTTAGCTTCTTAAATCTCTTCTTGTTTTACTAACCCCTAGGACTAGTTCCTAGTTTATTTTGTTTCTTATTGTAGGTACCTTTTTGAATGCCACCTCGTACTAAATCCACCACGATGGGGTATTCGCAACCGGAGGGAGTTGAACCGAGTGCGAGCACGGTCCAAAATTATGGCGGACTTTAGGGAACTAAAAGAAGGCCTAACGACAACGCATGTCGCTCAAGATGCTATGTTCGGGGACTTGAAGGAACTCAAGGAGAACCAAGTGTCCATACATGCCAACGCTTTGAAGAACGTACAACTATCAAGGTCAAACAATCCTAGGAGCAACTCCACACATCCCCATGTTTCCGATGGGAGGTATAGGAGGAATGAGAACTCGTTGAGGAGTGAAAGAAGGATAGCTTGTGCTAATTGGGGTCGATGAGAGCAAGAGTTGGAATATCAAGAATGACCTCATCAAGATTATAAGTGCTATGGAGGATATAGTCGAGAGAGGCATAGTAGATGTGATTATGTGTCGATGGGCCATGATAATGTAATTGATAGAGGGATTAGAAGGGAGCGAGTGTCAAGGCTTTATGAAGAGCCTCCTCGTAGAAGCATAAAGAGAGAGTATTGTAGAATTCCTGGGCTTGAGAGGGAAATTGAAGGAGAAGTTCCATGTAGTGTACGGATGTGTCCTTTTGATCGATATGGTGATGGGGACATAAACCAAACATTCACCTCATCAAGTTGTAAGGGCACATCCTCTTCTTTCCATACCCCAAAGGTGTCTCATAGGTTGAGTCCGGATGTCTTATCTTCTCTGATCTTAATTCAAAGTGGTAGAAGAAAGAACCTAGATAGAGATAAAAGGCTTGAGAGTGAAAGTGTGCCTTAAAAGCCAAGAGAGTGTGAAAAATGACTTGAGTGTGAGATGAAAAAGTCAAGAGAGTGGAGGGGGTGAGAGAAAGATAAACACCAAATGAGAGAAAAACCACAAGCACAAGTGACTGAAGGGTGCTTGTTAGATTCTAAGGCCAACTGTGGGTGGGCCCTAAATAATCCTTTACCCTCTGCTCTTGGTGAGGAATATAAGCTTTTACCCACTAACACTTCTTGTATGTCTTTTTATGGTGATGAATTTGTAGGAAGCAAAAGTGAAGGCACAGAAGTGGAGCATCATGTTGCACTTGGCTTGGAGACTACGCTACCGGTGATAGATCAAGAGGAACAAGGGCAAGTCGAGGAACTCCTTGCCCAAGGTTCAAGTGCAGTAACCTTGTCTCCTTGTGATGCCCCATTGAATGTGGTTTGATTAGAGAAGTCTATTTATCTTGGTATATTTGTCATTGTTTATGTGTGTAATATGTGGCATCAAGAGCTTGAATTGTTAAGTCATAAACCCATCTTTACATCATATGTTGATCCTTTCTTGAGAAATCCAAGCATTGATAAACATGTTATTTCTATTGTGGATTCTAACTTGAAAGATGGATTGCATGCTACGATGTCTAAGCTTTCGTTTGTTGGTAATCTTGTGCTTCATGAGCATGTGGGTGGAAATAGTAGAACCACGAGGAGTGACATTGTTGATGCGTTTAGAACTTGGTGTTTGTTTTGTTTTCATTGCAAAATGGTTAAACCCTTCTACGGGATTGGAGTATTTTATGGCCGTTTTATGAAGGATTTTTCCACTCACATGTTTCATATGGATTGTGTTGTGATTAATGGAATAACAATGTATCGTTCTCATATTTTTGCTCATGCTTTGAGATTGTTGGGGCAATTGAGTGAAATCCTTTTTGATAAATTGATTTGTTGGTTGATACATCTTCTTGCAAGCTTGATGTGAATTGTCATGAACCTACTCGATGTGTTGGACAAGAGTTTGTCAATTTGTGGAAGAGTGTTCCTTATTCGAGCAAGTATGATGTGTTAATGGTTGTTGATGGTCTTCCCTTGTATGATCTTGAGGTTAGTGATTTTGTTCTTAGGCTTTTGTTGGTGATAATCAACTATGCACAATATGAAGACCCTTTCTTGTGTACTTTTAGCCCTAATGTGAATGTCAAATCTTTTGTGAAGATGTTCAAGAATTTGAGCATAGATAGTGTAGGGATGATTGAGCCAAATAGAAACAAAATGCTTGGGACATGTGTTTTTTGCCATGTTAATTGTTTTTATTGCATCTCAATCAAGCCTCTCAATGTATTTGTGATATTTTATAGTCTTTTTGTTAAAGACTTTGTTTCTAATGGTCTTATTTAGGATTTCATTGTGAAAGAATGTATAGGCTTATGTGCACCCACGTCTTGTGCCTATTTTTTGAGATTATTTGAGTATTGGCATGAAGGATATCTTGACGACTTTCTTTGGTTTTATTATGAGTATAATAATTTGAAAAATTTCTATGGAAATCTTGTTATAGACTTTTCCCTCTATGGGTTGGTTTTGGACATGAAAGACTTCATGAATTTATGTTCTTATAGTGCTTGTGATTTGGTCTTGAACTCGATGAAGCATGAATGTTGGATTGGCTTTTGGTTTTGTGCATGATCATACCCACCTTATTGGTGTGCTACCCTCTTTTGGATGTTGTCGTGGTCTTCATCCCTTTTATCGTCCTATGATACTTGATTGGTTCGTGTTTACTCTTGTAGGTACGCGCGGACTGGATTTGAGGACAAATCCTTTCCAAGGGGAGGAGGATGATATGACCATGCATGCGGGGAATCAAGAGTCACTCCAACGATGTGAGCCGTGGATTGATTGGGGTCCAAGGATGAGACCGAACACACTTCAAGGATCCTACAAGGCTTGATGGCCTCCCGAGGATGGTAGGAAAGGAGCACGCTCGGATTTAAGGACAAATCCTTCTCAAGAGGGAGATGATGATACGATCATGGGAGCCGTGCATCAAACATTTCAGCCGCAGCGGGATTCCAAGGGTAATAGACCTATTTAAATGACGTCCAAATGATTTTCAAAGGCGACCAATAAGTTCATCTTCGAAAGAGGGTCGCGTGAGTATATTGCACGCCTCGATCGGAGTCCGGTGGAGAGAGTTATGACCAATTTACTAAAGCCGTGCAGAAGAGAGAACGAGTCCAGAGAAAACGCGCGGGCAGGCGATTTTGAGGTTCAAAATGCACGAGTGGGCGTTTTGCACGTTTTTGCACAATTGAGGCAGAAAGTTCGCCCGGTCGGGCGATTTCACTTGGACGAAACGCCGCCCGGCCGGGCGTTTTCACTGCCTTAGTCTTTTTTCACTTATTTTGAGCCATTTTCTTGAGATTCCAACCCTAGCTATAAATACTATTTTATAAGACTTTTATTGGGAGACTTTGATAAATGATATTTTGAATACTCCTTTGAGAGAATCTCCCTTGTGATATTTTTATCCAAATTCCTACATGTAGGTTGCTTGGTTTATATTCATTAGACTAGATCAAGTATATGTATACATTTATTGTGGTGTAGTTATGAATGTGGAGCCAATGAAGTGTTTGCTTTGGGTGAAAGTAGCCTAGGGTTGCTCACATCTTCTTGTGGGAGGTCATAGGTCCCTAAAGAGGATTCCTCCCTCTTTACACCTTTCTTTCCTTTTCTTACCTCTCCACCAAACTCCTTTTGAGGCTAGTTTTTGTGGCTAGCTCAACCTATCCTTTTTTATCTTAACTAAAAAAAAAAGAAATTTTGGAGTCAAACACTACTTTTGGGCATTTGTTGGGAACATGGAGGGATTTACACAAAGAATCCTTATCAGCGTCTCCAAGGAGAGAGGTCAATGGATAAGTAATGTCATATAACTACCATATTTACCTTTTTCATGAAAAATCATTCTCCAAGGAAAGAGGTATTTGAGAATGTATTATACCTTTTCCCATTTTGAAGAGGCATCTTTACCTCTCCATTAATGGAGAGGTAAAATCTTATAACTACCATATTTACCTTCTTTTCATGAAAAATTATTCTCAAAGGGGAATGTATTTGAGAAGATATTACACTCTATGTTTTTTAATGTGTTTTGTACAATTATTTTATTTTTTAAAAATTATTTACCTTTTCGTATACATTTTTCCTTCTGAATGTGTTACTTTTTGAGAATGTATATTTCACTTTTTGAGAAGGTAAATAACTGATATACCTCTTTTATTTACCTTTCCTTGTTGGAGATGCTCTAACTAACTAGCACATTGATGTAAGGGTCAAATCCCACAGAGATGGATACATGCCAAGAACACTATACTCGGATGTCATGGTAGGATTTGGCTGCTGTCTCACAACAATTGTGAATTAAGTTACCTATTGGGCTTGAAAATATGACTGAAATCTTAAATCTAAACTGATCAACTAGGCTGGGAAAGCGAATACGGAATATTAGGTTGAAACTTAATGGGCACGTAAATTTTTTGGATTATAGTGAAAGAAAGAAACAAACAACCTGGAGTACCTGACTTAGGTGGCTCCATGCCAACTACCTAAATAAGGCGAACATGCAGAAAAAGTGAAGGAAGGACATTACCCTAAATAGCAAAAAGTTGAAAAAGTAAAATGGGCAAAAACAACAATCTGATCCAAATCAGATCTCCTAAAGCTACGTCTAAACTACTTCATCTTCTTCACATTACTGTTATAAAAGAAACCCATAGACACGAAACGAACGAGACGACAAAAGAACATAAAGACTCATAAATCAAAACACCTTAAGATGTTGGATATACTCAAGAAAAACATGTAATCGAAAGACTGATCAACTGGAACTAAATATGAGAGTAGAAAACATGCATAAATCTAAAACTTAACTAGTGAAATCTTCAGATCTACTACACTATCCAATTAACAATTGCGTAAAGCACCCAACAAGTGAGAAACTTGTACAAACGAAAACAAATGTGAGGTAAATAAGCATAGAAAGCATTCCGTGAAATAGAACTATCCATTAAATGGTAAGAGACTGAACATAAGCGCGAAAACAAATTAACTGAAACTAAACATGTCTTCAACAAACGGCAATGCAAAATCAAAGTAACAAAACAGAAAGTGAAATTGTTTCTTCACTTCGAAGAGTGGCAGAACTAGCTAGCTACGAAACGATGGAACAACTGAACTTGAAATGTGGTGAATAACTGATGCACTTTTTATTAGCACTATAAATACTTGCAAGTATACGGAGTAGGAATAGTATAGCTACAGGTTAGTACCAGATATCGATCACGGGGAAAACAAACACGGACTGTCTATCTTCTACTAAAACTCAAATACTATTTGAAAAACCGAAAGTTTTGGAGATTTTTTTAAAAAGGAACTGTTGAAAGCAAAAAATAACTAATTGCAAATAATCACGGAGATAAAAGTATAGAGATAAGGGAATTCCAGGGATGTGCATTCACAATTATGGTTATACAAATTCCAACTACAACACCCTAGCACAGTTCTTACTTTGATAGAACGAGTCACCTAGGTTATGCTCATGCGATGCAAACGTTGATTACAAACATTAGGGTTGTCAATCCTAAATACGTAACTCCTAAAAGCTCCTAAGACCCTTTAAAAGTCCTCACTCTCAATTAAAAGTGTCGTTTTAAAGAAAACTAATTGTTGTGTCTATTAAGTGGATCTAACTCGCCAACCTCCTCTCACGATTATGTAGCAAGTTATATTAAATCATCACTGCATGTGTCACTCAAGCGTGAAGCATTATCCATTAACTTAAAGAAGAAACAAAGTAAGAACAAACGAATGTTAAATAGAAATAGGAATTGTATAAACCAATAAAAGTTACTAACACATCCCTAGAATCCTATGAGTTCAGTTACACATGATAGAATAAGCTAAAAACATAGATTGAAGGGAAGACAATGAAAACATAAGAACTAAAGCAATAAAACCCAAAGGTTGAATCCTTGTAGCTTTGATGATCTTGAATCCTTCTTCAACTCCTTGCACAATGAAGCACTCTAACTTTTAAGCTCTAGAAATATTTGGCAAAGAGAAGATCTATTTTTTATGAAGCTTTGGGGGCTATTTATAGAGGGAAAATCGCCACTCATTGATAAGGCTCATTTCATGCATCGGTTTAGGGGTAAATGTACGCTACTTGATCGGTTTATCGAGCAAAGCAAGTGTTAAATGTGCAGGAATGCCGCTTGACCAAGGCAACAAGGCCAAACTGATCAAGCAAGTACAATAGGCGAAAAGATGCCAGAAATCGGGGGAGTTGATCAAGGGGAGTAACCAAGCAGGCAAGGAGGGGACCACGGGCTTCCAGAAGAAGGACACGCGAGGCAATGAGCTGGATGGTGCGCATCATTCTCTTAGCAAGGACAACGTTCTAGAAGGGGACACGTGCTGATACATGAGACACAAGGACGAAGCCGAGTCATGAATCTGTTATTGAAAAGCGTCGTCATTCTAGAAGGAGAGCACGTAGCAATCGATGAGTCACTCACACTCAGCGTGAGCGAATATTCCCTGCCAAGATTGTTATCCAGCTGGAGGTCGTGCCTATAAATAGAGGATGTGCCACCACATTAACCAGATCCGATCCTTTACTTTCCGTCTTTAGTTTAGTTTAGTTTAGCTCTCTAGTTTACTTCAGTTCTCTAGATAGCTTAGATAAAGTAATGCTTAGTTAGAAAGGGTGATCAAAGGAGCGCTGCAGAATACTTGATATTTGTCGGCGTATTCTTAAGTTTCCCGCCGAGGATCTCCTCGGTTTTACTTGCTTTCGTATTTTCCGAAGTGTTAGCTTAGTTTAAACTAGTATTAACCTCTGTGCTATGCACGGGACATAAGAGTTTCAAATAATGAATACAAAATATAATAAAAATATAGAAATGAAGAACTCAAAGCAATGCGAAGATATAAAAAAAATGTACTACTCCTTAATGAATGTATTATTTATATACAATTTTAATTTATGATCCAAGTGGAGTAAAAATAATAAAATTAATTACAAAAAGAATATGTGTAATTAATGATCAAAGAATATAAGTTAATTAGAATAAATATACAAATAAAGAAAATATGTGTGAGTAAAGATCAAAGAGTAGAAATTAGAATAAGAAACGTACAATAACAGTATACTCATATTAGATAATTCAAAAAATATTTTACTTAATTAACTATAAATTTTAAAATAAATATTAACTAAAACACTATAAAATATATAATACATATAGAGCAATCACACTTCAATGACATACTACAACTTCGTATAAAAATAGTAGTATTATTTAATATTCAGTTAAACTCAAGAATAATTAAAACTTTCGGTCATTCAATTGAATCGAATATAAAAAATGTCTTTATTTTTATGAGGATGAAATATTGAATATTTTAATTAAATAAATATAGCATGAAAATTAAATTATATATTTGTGTTTCCCATTTAGTTTATAGATTAATTCAGAGAAGAAATTATTACAATTGTTTTGTCTAATTCTGGGGATCCTCTTAGAACAATTGTTTCAACGATATATCCGTCTCATATGAATCATGAAGAGTTGAGTAATTGTTTGCATGATCGTGCCATACTTGCTCCTACTTTAGAGGTTGTTGATGAATAAAATTTTAATTTTAACCCAAATAGAAGGCAAATTAAACTCTTTAGCACAATTCCAATTTTAAACTCTTTAGCACAATTCCAATTTTAATTCAAATAAAAGGCAAAATAACAATACATAAACTTAATTACAAAGATGAATTTAAATTAAAAAATATTTATACAAAGTCCAATAAATTAATAGTTCAAAATTAAAAACTAATTTTTAAAGCATAAATATAATGATATATACATAACACCCAATTTAAAACTATACTTTTATAAATTTTTTCAAAATCATAAAATCCAATACAAATAAAGCCCAAATAATACATTCCTTAGACTAAAATTTCAACACAAATAAATCTAAATAACAGTATACTCCATAAATTAATATTCCCTACAAACCCTACAGAAAAATGCGGCGCCTCCCTCCCTTTCTCTTTCTCTCAGCGCCGATTGCACTCTCCCTTCCCATCTCCTCTTTCTCTCTCAGGCCATCTCCAACCATTTACACTAAACTCAAACCCATTTTTCCAGTTCTATCACATCAAACAGTAATTCTACTCCAACAATTTTTACACCAAACTCAAACCCAAAAGAATATTCCATATTCACCTACTTTTTTTTTACTTTTTCAATCTCACCTACATATTTATTTAAATTACACATTAACCCATAACACTTTGTCAAAATAAATTTCCAAATATAATTAAATAATTAAATATAATTATTTATATTAATATAAAATATATTATACATTCAATAAAAAAACATTAATAGTTAGTAGTAACTATTAATATTACGATTATATATGTATCAAAAGTTCAGTGTATTACTAACTATTAATATTACGATTTAATCAAAACTTTTACTTCAACTAATTATTTCAAAATTTGCAATTTCATAGCGTAATTTCTTATTGGATCATGACTTGTACAAAAAACAAATACATAGTATATGATTAGCCCAGCCCATCAATATATTATACTACTAATTGAATTTTAAACCTAATTTTATCTTCTTCTTCTTCTTCTTCTTCTTTCGTTCCCTTCTCTGGTTCTTTCTGCATCTCAAAATTTTCTGCCCAAGCTCTTCAACCATCAACAATCCTCCATAAACCAGGTAAGCCCTTTCTTCCATTCGAAAATATAAAAGCACGAGGGAGCCAAGTGCAATTTCCAGGAACTTCAAAAGGTGGAATGCAGTAGCTACATTCCGGTTTTATCTTTGGAGTGATACTGTTCAAAAATGCAAAAAAAGGAAGATTTGGGATGCGTTTTGGAGTATGATTGGAGGTGTTTTTCATTGCAAAGATGTGTTTTGCCTCATCGTTGGAGATGCCCTCAGTCGGCATCGCCGCTACAACCCTTCCTCCGGCGTCCTCCTCCTTTCTCTCTCACTCTTTTTTAGATCTCTCTCCTTCCTCCGTCACTCCTCCCTTCCTCGCGGCGCTGCTCTGCTCTGCTTCCTCTCTCCGTCCATCCTGCTTCACTGCCGCTCGTTTCACGCCTCCGCTGCATTGCTGCCGCCGTTCCGGGTAAAGATCGGATCTTCGAAGTGGCGGCTCACTTTCTCATAGCCAGTCGCCGCCACTGCCCCACCTCCATCAACCTTGCCGCCTTCGTCACCCATCGTCGGAGCTGTCGCCAGCTTCCA